>NC_091749.1:2151100-2268600 GCF_043380555.1 Nothobranchius furzeri | reverse complement strand
GACGACCCCCTCCCATTCTCTCTTCCAGTACAAACATTATTAAGAAATGATAAAATGGTTCAAGCACATTTTAATATGCTTTGATTCAATAGATAACAGTAATAGTAGGCTCCAGTACAGAACAAAGTCATTAAACCAAACAGAGCGTAATGTGCTTGACAGTTTGTGTTACTTTTCTGAACACATTGTTTCTTGTAAACACGATAAATCAATCATTCCTTTCAATAAACGTTTGACACATAAAAAATACACTGAGCAAAATGTACTTAAATGTGTACATTACTGTTTATAGTAGATTATTTACTGTAAAGGCTGTGATTAATCAACCAGTCCTATCTTTAATGAACTTTTGACACTTGAAAATAAAACAGTGAGCTGAGCAAAATGTTCTTAAAAGTGTGTTACTCTTTCTGTACTAATTATTTCCTGTCTTAATATCAGTAAACTTTTCACTCATGAAAAAAAATGTGAGCAAAATGTAGGCTATAAACAAGTAATAAATGAAGTTTTAACCCCTTAAAGTGGAGAGGTCCTGGCGACCCGCTGAGAGGCTTTGGCGCCCCCTTGTGGGGGTAGGGACCCCCAGGTTAGGAACCACTGGTCTAGAGGACTACAGTCACTAGATGATAGAGCTAGGTAGATCTGGGTGTCGTCTGCATAACTATGATGTGCATTATTGTTATTGTTTATGACGACTCAGTGGGAGCATGTAGGGATTGAAGAGCAGTGATCCAAGAACTGAGCCTTGGGGGATCCCACGTCATGGTGATCAGCTTCGATTTGTGATCACCAATAGAGACAACAAAACCCCGTCTTCAAGACAAGATTTAAATCAACTATGGACTGTGTCTGAAAGTCCCACCCAGGTCATGAGCCTGTAGTGGTAGTCAGGTTTCCCATTAATAGTTTATAAATGTTACGCATCAGAGCATTCAGGGTTTGGAAAGGCTCAAGTCTTGTCCAGAAATGATCCCTTCACATGACCCCATGACCCCGTAACATGGAGCAACAGAAGTTAGTGAAGGCTCATGTTCACCAGCATCAGAGCAGAAACATCAAATGTGATGGATTTGTTGTTTTTTTTAGGGACCACCTCTTTTATATGGACGAACTGAAGCAGTAATTGCTGTTCTCTGCAGCGATGTCCACGTTAGCTGTCACTGACGCCCCATGCGCCCTCCCCTACCCCGTAAGCTTCATAAATACAGCAGCTGTTTCCCTCCTGACTGCAGCTGGTTGTCAGTCTTTGTCTGACCTGACGAACAGCCAGCAGTGTGTGCTCTGCGGCTCAGCTGTCTCTTAAAAATACCATGCCGAGATTATAAACTCTGAAGATGTCTACTGATCCAGAGACGGTCCCGTGTACCAACATGTCAGATGCACCTGGGCCAGGTAAAGGAAGTGCTTTTGACTCTGCCAACACTGAGGAGAAGCGCAGCAAACACGTGAGTAGCTCTAAATGCATGCACATGCTTTAGGTCTTTAAGGAAAGACTGAGTCAGCTTTATTTCCTAACATTTATGATTCATATCCTGCAGTAAGAAAAAAAGATGCAGCCAGTTAGTTGAAATTGTACTGATTTATGTAAGAATACTAAAAGACACGAGAATATTCGTAAACATTCAGTTTGATCGTGGCTCTACTTACAGAGATCTCTGACACGTAAAGCCAGTCACACGTGGACTGGACATGCTATATTCACTCGGGACGGGACGGAGTCTTTGCTGTTATTGACCGATAGTTCCATGTTCCTTTAAAATGTACTGAGAAGAAAGCTGTTGAGGAAATAATTTCCCCTGTAGAAGAAAGTTTTCAGCAACTGTCTGACCTTGGAGAGAAAGTACTCTGCTCAAGAAAAATAAAGAGAACAGAAAAAAGACATCCTAGATCTGAACGAATGAAATATGCTTGTTAAACACTTTGATCTTTACATGGTTGAATGAGCTGACAACGAAATCACACAAACCTAACCGATGGAAATCAAATTTAGCAACCCGTGGAGGTCTGGATTTGCAGGCACACGCAAAATGAAAGTGGAAAAACACAGGCTGATCCAGCAGTGATGGAATCTCCTCAAAACAAGGTTCAGTCGTGTGTGTGGCCTCCACCTACCCGTGTGACTTCCTTACAACACCTGGGCATGCTCCTGAGGAGGTGGTGGATGGTCTCCTGAGGAATCTTATTCCCAGACCTGGACTAAAGCCTGGACAGGCTGTGGTGCAGCGTGGTGTTGGTGGATGGAGCGAAACACAGTGTCCCAGATGTGCTCAGCTGGGTTCAGGTCTGGGGCACAGGCGGGCCAGTCCATAGCGTCAGTGCCTTCGTCTTACATGAACTGTTGACACACTCCAGCCACAGGTCTAACATTGTCCTGCATTAGGAGGAGCCCAGGGCCAACCGAGGGGTCTGAGGAGCTCATCTCGGTTCCTAATGGCAGTCAGGCTACCTCTGGTGAGCACATGGAGAGCTGTGGGGCCTCCAAAGACATACCACCCCACACCATTACTGACCCACTGCCAAAGCGGTCATGCTGGAGGATGTAGCAGGCAGCAGAACGTTCTCCACATCGTCTCAGGACTCTGTGAAGAGCACATGGCACCAGTGGTGAATTGGCCAATCTTGGTGGTCACAACCCCCACCTGTGTGCAATGGGCCCTCATACCTTCATGCAATTGGTTTCTGACCGTTTGAACATACATGTGCACATTTGTGGCCCACTGGAGGTAATGTTGCAGGGCTCTGGCAGTGCTCCTCCTGTTCCTCCTTGCCCAAAGGTGGAGATAGCAGTGCAGCTGCTGGGCTGGTGCCCTCCTACGGCCTCCTCCATGTCTCCTGATGTACTGGCCTGTCTCCTGGTAGTACCTCAATTCTCTGGACTCTACACTGACTAACACAGGAAACCTTCTTGTCACAGCTAACGCTGATGAGCCATCCTGGATGAGCGGCCCTATCTGAGACACTTGTGTGGTTTGGAGACTCCGTCTCATGCTACCAGTGAAAGCATCGCCAGCATTCATAAGTGACCAAACATCAGTCAGAAAGCCACTGTAAATTAGAGCATCGATCGATCGATCGATCAATCAATCAATCAATCAATCGATCAATCGATCGATCGATCGTCGATCATCGATCAATCAATCTATCTATCTATCTATCCATCTATCTATCTATCTATCTATCTATCTATCTATCTATCTATCTATCTATCTATCTATCTATCTATCTATCTATCTATAAACCAATCAATTGATCAATCAATCAATCAATCAATAAACCAGTCAAACAATATCAATCAATCAATCAATATCAATCAATAAACCAATCAATCAATAAATCAATCAATCAATCAATAAACCAATCAATCAATCAATCAATCAATCAATAAACCAATCAATTAATCAAATTTTATTTATAAAGCGATTTTCAGACAAAGTGCTTTACAGAATTAAAATGACCCCAAATTCCCATAACAGTTTAAAAGCATTCTCACACACACACACACACACACACACACACACACACACACACACACACACACACACACACACACACACACACACACACACACACACACACACACACACACACACACACACACACACACACACACACACACACACACACACACGGGTTGAGCCAAGTAAGTGAAGGCAAGGAAACGCCATCAGAGGGGCCATCGTTCCCGGCAGCATCAGGTCCTCCACAGCAACTAGGTCAGGGCGCTCAGAGGAGGGAGAGCATAGACCCCCACCTCCACTCAAACACTACCTGTAGAGCGCCCCGGCAGCAACAGTTATCCAGGTGTTTTCCTGCTTAAACGATAAGGTGACGTCCAGTGGAGGAGATGTGAATCGGGACAGCTGGAGACACCTGTTGGGTCAGCCATCCAACTCCAAGAAAAGTGCTGCAACCATCATCTTCACTCTGAAAAATGAAGTGGGAGGTCTTGTCAGGGCTCTGAAGCTTTTCCAGGTGGGTTTTTTAACCATTCTGATGGGATCTGAACTCTTCCTGTTCTGCTCTGGGACAACAGACGTTAGATGGGTATCCATCTGTTTGTTGTTATAATCTTTGTTTGTTTTTAATACTTTGCAGGACAAACATGTCAACCTTGTTCATATTGAGTCTCGTAAATCCAAACGTAGGGACTCGGACTTTGAGATCTTCGTGGACTGTGATTCGGAGCACGAACAGCTGAAGGAGCTGACTCAGCTGCTGAGGAAGCACACGGATGTTGTTGAGATCACGTCGCCTCACAACTCTGCTCTACTTGATGACGGTAGCCGTTTGCTCCTGACTAGATTTGTTAAAGTTCACCTAACAACTTCAGTGATGATGCTGATTTTAGGTGTGGAGGGTGCTCCCTGGTTCCCCAAGAAGATCGCTGATTTGGACCTTTGTGCCAACAAGGTTTTGATGTACGGCTCTGAACTAGATGCCGATCACCCGGTATGGACTTCTGGTTTAGAGCAGCTCTCATAAACAAGCTTTGAAATTCAAGAAAATGGAGTCAAATGAAAGAAAGTTTAACCGACAACTGTTTTCACAGGGATTTAAAGACAATGTCTACCGCAAACGAAGGAAATACTTTGCTGACCTGGCCTTGAACTTCAAACAGTAAGTTCTCATTTTGTCCTGAGAGTTTTGTTTTTTCATGCTGTGAAACTTAAGGACAGAAATGACCGATCCTGAATGAAGGCCTGACAACGGCAGCTGTGTTGAAGTTTAGGATTTCAAAGAGATGAAAACAGTAAAGGCTGGTCGTCTGCTGGATTGTTCACATGTAGCTTGGCGCAATGTGGTGCTCGACCTCAGGAGACCGATCTTCTCTTCCCTCTCTCTGGGCTCGTCTTTTTGAGATGTCTTGCCAGCCAATCATCTGTCTCCATTTAGTCCTGTCTTCTGCACCCTCTACCCCCACACCAACTGACTTCATCTCCTCTTTCACCATATTCATAAATCTAAAATATTTCATGCAGATCACACACAGACCTGTGTTCTGTGTTCTTCTACAAGAGAAATCCAATACCGTGGTACTGAGTCGGATAAAGGTAGAATGCCTTCCCCAGGTCAGGGACAGGGTCTTGTTCATGGGTGAGGGAACGATGGACAGGTAGATTTGTGCTGCATCTGCAGGGATGTGGGTGTTGTACCGGTCTGTCGTGGTGAAGAGAGAGCTGAGCTGGAAGGCGAAGCTCCCGATTTACCGATTGATCTACCTTCCTACCCTCACCTATGATTGAAAGAGCGAGATCGCCGATACAAGCGGCCGGAAAGAGTTTTCTCCGCAGGGTGACTGGCCTCTCCCTTACCACTTCTTTCCACGGGAGCCGTCAGCAGCACGTTACTGCAGCAGCACGTCTTGCTCGCGTAAGCTGCTGCTTGGCCCTTCCCACGAGCCGCATAGCAACAGGGGAGCAGCTGTCACCGACCGAGCACGAAGTCGCACGAGTGACGTCGTCAGTAAACACAACAACAAGCAGGAGAAAACTACAACATGGCTCCAAAAGGTTTATGTTTTATGTTCTGTCCGTTTTATAATCGCCAATACGGACCTGAAAAACAAAGGAGACCGCTAGCTAGGTGATAACTTCTCACGGGGACGCACAGCTAGTAACTTATTTTAAAAGTAAAGCAACCGGAAGGCAGTACGTTCTTTATTCTGAAAATCTCGGTAGCTTCTCTCAATTTCCGCGTCCGATTTCCTGTCTTTCCTTCCCCAAAAATGTCGAACTTGACCCGTTTCAGAGGCGTCGCGCGTAGAAAATAGAACCGGCGCGTAAAGGCCGCGACATGCTGCTCCTGAGACGCGGCCGACTCGCGCTGCTGACGGCTCCGGTGGAAAAGGTTCTGTTGATCACAGCGGTTCCTATCAGCAGCTATGACGTGCTGCTGCAGTAACGTGCTGCTGACGGCTCCCGTGGAAAGCCGGGGTGAGAGATAGGGTGAGAAGCTCTGTCATTCGGAGGGGCTTGGAGTAGACCCGCTGCTCCTCCACATCGAGAGGAGCCAGTTGAGGTGGCTCGGGCACAAGGGCAGATTTAGGATTGAAAAGGATCTGGGGCTTAGCCCAGATGAGTGATTTTCTACATGAAACATTTCAACTTTCACATTTTAACCATCGTAATGCAGACAAAAGTACTAGATTACACTTATGAACTGATATGGTGATATAATACATTTTTTGTTAACCTCCGTACAATACTGTGAAAACAAATCCTCTCTGGGACTTTACATTAGGATCTGAGCCATGTTTATGCAGCAATCCTCACATTTATTCAAATCCTTCCGTCAAAGAGAAGACAAAATTCACAGAAGTCACTGAAAGAAACTCAACGTTTAGGAAAAAGAAAATACCTAAATTATAATTAGGCAAAATAATTAGAATTAGAAAGCTCTACTGCCGTTGTTCAACAACAGAAAGTTCTGCCGGCACAATGAAACTGCAAAAAACAATAATTACATTACATGTTCAAAGCAAAAGGAAAAATCACAGGATAAATAAAAACAGCATAAACACAGCTGGCACCTGAAAGTAAAGTAATTACAACTAGGTTATTGTATATAAGGTTTTTGGTGCATGAGTGCATCAGAGTGGTGATCACCAGGAGAAAGTAACGGTTCTTGAGCCTTGAAAGAAAACTTTGCTTTTGAATTGTGGTTGAAAATAATAACAATTAAAACAAAACAGTCCCAGATAAATGAGAACACTTCACTAATGAGCTGGGGGTTAAAACACCTGTCAACAGGTGTCTGAGTCTCACAAATCCTTTGGCTGCAGTGGTCTCCTTCAAGTGTATAAACTATTAGTTTATGGACCATGGTTGTTGTTTTAAACCATTTCTGCTGCACTCCAGTTTTAAAGCAATGTCGTGATTTTAGATTTGCTATTACTTGTGTCAGTATAAACATGTCGATGACAGCTGTTCTGTTTCCTTTAAGGGTATGAACAAAACTTAAGAACTAACATGAATAAATGATGAATTCCATACACTCAAAGTGACAACGTGTAGTTTTTACCACTAATCTCTGGAAATATCCAAATAAAATGTTGTAGTAAATGACGTAAAAGATGCCCAGCTGTTGAAAAATATTGGCAGTTTCAAAACATGTAACCATAAAAATCAGGTCTAAAATACATGGAGTGGGTCAAGGGGTGTTTCTCAATGCCAAGGAACCTCGCATTGATGTCTTGGCCCCGCCCCAGTTGCCTAGGAGATACATCATCAGGAGCGGCCAAGACGTGTTCCAATGTTCATGTTCTACCGAGGCGTGTGTTCTCCGTTTGTTAGCCGTTTAGCTAGCTGAGTGAGGATACGCAGGAGGTGTCTTGTAGTCTAGCCTTGGTCAAAAATTACCCAGAATACACCGCGGTATTCTCAAAAGGATGGTGGATCAGAAGCCGGCAGCTACTTCGGGGACAATTTTCAAGTTAAAATGTAAGTCAACTAATTTATAGAATGTTTTTTTTTAGATCCAAATAAGTAATCTCTGGTTGGCTAGTTGCTTATTAGCTGCAGCTTCAGTGGTTAGCTGGTAGTAACTCACTTATATTTTTAATTTAACAAACATACACACAATTTAAAAAGTAAAAGCCTCCTTATATGTTTATATTGAAACTAATTGTGACGATTGGCGGATGAACTGAGAGACCAGGAAGTTCGGCTGTAGCGTGTTTGAATGACCCAGAGGCGGAAGAGCGAGCGTCGGGAATAAACCGGCATGTGGTTTGATCTAGGAGTGACCGTGGGACTGGACCAGAGGGAGGGCCGAGCGGATACTCCAGAGTAGAAAAGAGTTGACTTACTGAGTCAGTGATAGTCGGGGAGTTTGGTAGTCCGAAATCTCATGAGTCGGATCGTTGAAACGATGACTGAGTAGTGGCGAGAGAGCGACACCTCCGTATATAGACGGGGAGTGATGGCGTAGGTGGCGAGAGGGATGCTGGGAGTTGTAGTTAGGAGGAGGGATCCCAGTTGGAGGAGTGATGTGGGGCTGAAGTCGTGACACTAATACATATAAAATATAACGTTATCTCCCATGTCACGTGACGTTACGTAACCGCCGTGGAAGCCGCGGTCACGTGATGCAAGTGTGTTCCATTTAACTGTTTTGTTTGACCAAGGAAGGACCGTGTCCTCGTAAGCAAGGCGCCTGGCCTCGCAAGAAATCGCCTCGCAAGGCCAGGCGGCTTGACTTTGAGAAACACGCTGTCTCTGGGCGACACCATATTTGATGTCACGTTTCCTTCTACAGGAGCCCATGAGGACAAAATTCATTTACTGATCTGTAACAAATGGTTACAAAACGTTCATCATTAAAGGGGCTGTAAGGAAGTCTGACAGCCAAAACATGTATAGAAATAATAAATGTCTTCTTCATACGTTCTCCTGCAATGCCCTGGTCCTGTAGAATGAGCCCTGGCATTTTTACTGTGATTGCCTGTTTTTCTGTAAAATGACAGAAAAAGAGAGATGCTCGGGTCGAGCAAGCTGCTTCATGCGCGTTCACGCTCAGGCATCGCCCGTAGCATTTGCTATCCGTAGCTTTAGCAGCAGAGAGAGAGGCAGTGCCACTTTGTCGCTGTTCCTAACGCCTAGTGACAAAGCTAGCTACATTTCTGAGGACCCTTAGCTACTTTCTGTAGAACTTTCTTCTAGTTATTTCCTGCAAATTAGCAACAAAATAGCCATTTTCACTCCAAACCGCTCTTTGATCGCTGTCATCAAGGATACAAATACTTCAGATACAAAATAATGTCACTGGTGCTATATCTCACTTAGTAATAATAATAATAATAATAATACATTTTATTTCAAAGCGCCTTTCAGGACACCCAAGGTCACTTTACACAAAACACGTAATAAAATACAATAAAACAATAATAAAACCCAAAGAAGAAAAAACAGAGAGAAACATTTCAATAAAATCAGAGGTTGTAGGCAGATTTAAACATATGTGTTTAAAGTAAGTAAGTAAGTTACCCATAGTAAGATGTCTGACTCTCATGCAGAAGACCTGGGCTTGATTCTGGGTGTGAACATAGTTCATTTAGAGTTATTTTTTACATTAATGGTATATTTTTTACAGTAAGATGCCCAAATTTTTATTTGAGACTCGCCGAACGGCATTGAATTCACAGATAAAAAAGATGTGGGTTCAACTTTCATTTTGGAACAACTTTTCAAGCAAGGGAAGGGAATGATCTGAGCATGCAGGAGGACTGACCCATCATAAACCTTTGTCTGCTGTGCTGAAGAGAAAGGTACAGAACCACATTATTTAATTAATTAGCTGCGTGTTCTCCTGTCCTCTGTCCTCCGGGCCACACACACACACACACACACACACACACACACACACACACACACACACACACACGGGACTGTCTCAGCTGTTATTTTCGTTAAGGAGTGTGCACGTACAGCAAGCGCGCCTCGTGCACGAGCCTACTATTGAAGCTGCCATTACGCTTTTGGCCTGAGGGGGCAGTCGCGAGCATAAAAATTCAAAACTCCGTGAAGTCCCTTTAATAAACACTGTTACTTTACACATTTCCCTCTTCACTCATTGCCAGTGATGAAAGGGAATCTGATCTTGTTATTTTGCTGGAGGTTGCTGTCATGTTCTGCGGGTGGAGGTGGCAGACCATGTGTGGTGGTGGGTTCCGGAGGCAGATGAGCAGGCAGACGGATGTAAAAAATAAAAAGCTGTTTATTGTAGGACGGGAGCACAGGACGAACGAACATGGACAACGACAATGAACCGACCAAGACAACAACCAGGAGGGAGGTATAAATACACGAGGGAATCAGGAACACATGGGCAGAGTAGTCAGGGACAGGAGAGAACAATTAGGCAAATCAGGGCAGGAGAGACACATTCAGGGAGGCTGGGGGCGGATCATGACAGTACCCCCCCCCCCTCAAGGGGCAGATACCAGACGCCCACAAGCCACAAAACACAGGAGACACGGGCACGAACGAAGACCAGACCAGGGCACACATGACAAGGGAACACAGAAGACAAGACCAGGGAACAAGGAACACCATCCAGGGCTGTGGAGCAGGGGCCTCTCGGTTCAGGCGGCACTCCGTCTTACGACCCATCAGACGTGGCCAAGAACGTAGACCAGGGAAACTCAGACTCGATGACTTGACTGGACTCGATGACTTGACACGATGACTTGACTTGACTGGACTTGACACGATGACTTGACTTGACTGGACTGGACACGATGACTTGACTTGACTGGACTTGACACGATGACTTGACTGGACTTGACACGATGACTTGACTTGACATGACACGATGACTTGACTTGACTGGACTTGACACGATGACTTGACTTGACATGACACGATGACTTGACTTGACACGAACACTTGACACGAACACTTGACTCCAGGAACACAGGACACCAGGAACACAGAAACGAACTGCAGCAGCAGGCATAGGCCCCAGCAGGAACTGCTGCGTGGAGAACCTGCAGGCACAGAACCTGCAGGCGTGGACCAGGAAGTGGTTGAATAGCGGGAGCGACGCGTGGAAGCCCAGCTCGGCGGCAGGTACTCGACATCCCAATCAGAGCAGGTGCACATCCCGATCTGCTGGGTCCATCGGCAGAGGCTCGGGAGAAGGGAAGCCGGAGAAGAGCGGGGAGACCAGCCCTACCACACCGGAGAATAATGGCGTGCATAGGTGGTGTAACTCCCTTGTGGCTCCAGGATCCGCGGCTTCAGGAGAAGAACGGGACTGGGCAAAAACAGCTGGAGGAGAATGACCCTGACCACCCCGAAGACGAAGTAGGATGCGCCAGGATCTCCCAGAGGAACTTCGACCACCCCGAGAACAGGTAGGATGCACCGAACACAAAAACTCCAGGCCAGAAATCTCCCACAGCTGAAAGGGACAAAAAAGAAAAAATAATCCTCCAGGAACAGATGTATTAGCTCACCACAGGTCCAGGTTTGGTTGGTTCATTCTGTCATGTTCTGCGGGTGGAGATGGCAGACCATGTGTGGTGGTGGGTTCCAGGAGGCAGATGAGCAGGCAGACGGATGTAAAAAAATAAAAAGCTGTTTATTGTAGGACGGGAGCACAGGACGAACGAACATGGACAACGACAATGAACCGACCAAGACAACAACCAGGAGGGAGGTATAAATACACGAGGGAATCAGGAACACATGGGCAGAGTAATCAGGGACAGGTGAAGTAACAATCAACATTGGCAACTTTGTTGAACAATCTTTAACAGTTGATATGCTGTTCTTGCTCAAATAGACCTTGTGGTGAATGTATGAAGCTTGAACATGAGGTGAGATGAATGCGTGTGAGTGTCAGATTTTGCTTCAGGAAGAACAGGTGTCTGAGTGAGGTGATGGTTTGGATAAACTTAGGTCTTATTGAAAAACTGCATCAAACGCTAACTACCGTGTTCTGCCTCACCAAATTCGTGGACCCTCTTTTAGATCCGGGCCGCCAGAGGATGGTGATGTTCATCCAGGTGACACCAGCGGCTGGCAGAGGAGACGTAGGTGTCCTGCGAACCCGGTCCAGAGATGCCCGCGGTACAAGTTGATGGAAAAACGTTTGCAGATGCGTTTTGTTAAGTTTAGTTCACTCAGAAATCAAAAGACTCGGTATGAGTCTGCGTTAGAAGTTGCGATTCAGCTATTCTGTCTGGCTGACAGGAACAGCGTGGGGGGGGGGGGGGGGGGGGGGGGGGGATGAGCCGATCGGCTCTGTCCCCCCTTTGGTTTCTTCAGGTCCTCTCTCTTTCGTTGTCCATTACGAACTGAATCATAAGACTGAAACTTACCAAAAGCCTTTCTCTTCTCAAAGCAAAACGTGTGCGTCAGCAAATGTGTTTTGGAGTTTACTGTGAGAGAGTGTGTGTGTGTGTGTGTGTGAAGGTCACCACTAAAACATCCTCAGAACATTATTTAATTAAGCAGTGATTCATTAGTTATTATGATTACCCAAAGCATAATAATCATTCATTTGATTAAAACACATTTATAATGAGCAAAGTGATAATACTGATCATTTAACAACTTAAAATAACGGAAAGGAAGTTTAAGACTTTATGTTATGTTATGACTAGCTTTTCCACATCTTCTGGCCCTGCAGGTGTTCAGATGTTATGGTTTCCAGCAGACTCTTGCAGACTTCACGTCTGCAAAGGTCTCAATCTGTGGGTGAAAGTTCTCAGCGACCCAGCTTTGACCCAGCCGAGTCAAATGACCTTTGTGACAGAAAACCCATATTTCCTCACGTTACACCAGCAAAACTTTACTGACACATTTTAAATAAGATGCACAAACCTGAGTCATCCCAGATTTTGCTTTCAAACTTTTGTGGTTCTTCTAGTCCCAAAAATTAAAACAAAACCTTCCTAACATCCATGTTTCAGCCTCCCCAAGCCTATCTGTCAGGCACAGCATGCAGGCCCCTGAAGCGCTTCTTCTGGGGAGACTCCAGCAGGCTGTCAGCAATTTTCTTTGCTCTTCAAAAGTCAACATTAGATTTGGGGCTTTTCAGAAAACAATTGGGTCTTGAGCCCTAGTAGCGACCCCCAACCTCGCCCTTGCTCGGGCATCTAGTTAGGATGCCTCCCTGGTGAGGTTTTCTGGGCACGTCAAACCAGGAGGAGACCTAAAGGGAGACCCGACACACTAGAGCAGGGCCATTCGATTCCGGGCCTCGAGGGCTGGTATCCAGCATGTTTTAGTTTTAACCCTGCTTCGACACATCTGATTTCAATCAGCAGGTGATTAACAGTTTCTTTGTTACGTTCGTGCTGTGTTTGTGTTCTGATTTCATTTTCTTTAGTTCTTCATTATACACAGAGTGGTGAAGGTTTGTTTTTACCTTTGCCGACATGTTTCGACGTCACTGCCATCTTCGTCAGGGTAACCGCCAGATGTTGGTGG
Source organism: Nothobranchius furzeri (assembly GCF_043380555.1). Lineage (NCBI taxonomy): Eukaryota > Metazoa > Chordata > Actinopteri > Cyprinodontiformes > Nothobranchiidae > Nothobranchius > Nothobranchius furzeri. Next base: position 2,255,662 of record NC_091749.1, on the reverse strand, counting down.
CGTCACTTCCTTTTATCCGATATCAGAGGATGATATGGCCCTCTGCTGCCTTTAACACACGGATCATAAACACAGAAAAAGATGGATCAAATAAGCAGTTGAAATAAGGAGGCGTGGATCCAGGACCATGAACGGGGCGAAGAAGTCTACACGCTGGACCATTCATGGGACACCGTGATCAGCGGAGAGGGCGTGAGCAGCAGAGGGCGATAGCATCCTCTGGACATTTTATTTGAACACTTTCAATACAATAAATAATGCACTGATGCTGGTTCTGACATTGTTCTATGCAGTACTATTTAGCACCAATGGAAAGGATAGATATAGTTATGTTGCAGTGTCGCCATGTCTCATATTTCATGTTGCTGAATGAACTGAGTGAAGGTGTGTTTTAAAGCGGCAGTGCCATACCTCACATCAACTACACAGCAGAAGAGGTGTGTACCTGGGGCAAGGTGTTCAGGGAGCTCAACCAGCTGTATCCCGACCACGCCTGCAGAGAGCATCTGAAGAACCTCCCACTCCTGACCAAACACTGTAACTACAGCGAAGACAGCATCCCTCAGCTGGAGGAGGTTTCACAATTCCTGATGGGTAAGATGTTCCCCAGAGAGCGATGGTGGTGGGGTGGGGGCTTTGAGATTGACATGAGAGCAGCCTGAGTCTCTTTGTCATCTGCTTATATAATATGACAGTCAGCTTCTCTGTGGTTTATCACACGTTTATCTGTCAGTTTTACATTTATACTGACTGGTCACTGGTCCCATCTTTTGAAGAGCTCAGTCACAACTCTTGAAGTAATAATTGGCTCTTCTTCGATGGTCACGAGATTGGTTGGTGACGTCTTTGCTTTATCTCCTCACACATCTGTCTCTGGAGAAGCCATTTCTTTCCAGCTGGGATTTGGAAACAGCCATCCATACTTTTACAACCTCACGCTTGAATCACTGCAACTCCCTTGCACATTCAAATTCAAAAATACTTTATTAATCCCAGAGGGAAATTCGATTGCTTCAGTACACACAATTCCAAGAACAGACATACATACAGACATAGACACACGACAAGAATTGGTGACTGTGGTCATTCGCAGCACGAGTCGCGCTACCGTTATCGATCAGGAGGGTTTACATGAGGATAGAGTCAGAGGGAGGTAAAAAAAAAAGGCACTTTAGAGTTACCCCCGACAGAGAGGGCAGCTTTGCTACGCAACAAAACACCTCAGACAGATAAGCACAGACTTCAGACGATACACAACATAAGTCTTCACTAGGTGGGGATTGAAGGTTCTGGGACTCTCCTCACTTCAGAGTGCGCAGCCGCAGAGCAGTGCTCACCACCTCCGTTTGGACAGGGGAGGGAGATAATTGGGTTAGAGGGCACATTGGCTCCTAGATACGGTTCCACGGCCTTCACCGGTCACAGTCTCGCCCAGGCTGGGATAGGGAGAAAGAGTTTCCATAGCAACGGCAGCATTCCACATTTCTTCTGAGGTGAGTTTACACTTCAGCCTCACAGGCTTCAAGGTCACCAGATTCAGATAAGAATTGTTTTGGGGCCAGACAGAGATAATTTCCTCTCTGCCTTAAAGTTTTGTTGATTTCCAACCCCTCCAGGTCCAATAATGGCGTTATCAAACTATTCCAATCTGTGCTGATCCGTCAACTCTTTCCTTGATCGAATCAACATTCTGTGCCAGAGCCTGAATCTCAGCCAAAGTTCCAAGCTTACGACTCATCTTGACAATTACCTGAGTTTGTGAGTTTACAGCACGATGCATTTCATCCCTGAGCTCCGGGATTAAGCCAATATTCCTCGAAAGCTCGTTAATTTTCCGGTATGCCAGGTAACCGCTCAGGCCAAACAGCAGGAATCCCAACACCAAAACAACAAATATCCAAACATCTTCAGAATCCTCTACAGACAGTTGAGACCGGCAGATCAGGTTCCACTGTTTCCAGGAGTCCAGATATGCCCAGCTGGTTCTGTTCCAGAGGGGCATCCGGAAGCCCCTTCTCCCGTTCTCGTCATTGAAAAGATTTTGTCAATCGCATTGAGAGACCAATGGACCAGATCCATGTTTAATAATTTCCAGTTTCCAGAAAAAGTGCAGAGAAGAGCAGTGCCCAGGCAGACAGGACACAAGAGCCTTGGGAGAGCAGGGAGGGAGAGGAGAAAAAAGTGTCTGTACTCTCCAAGAGCCGGCATGCTTTTAGCAAAAACAATCACCTTGATGGGAAACAGCAAAATAAATGTGGTCATTCATTCTGTCAATGAGGTTGCCCATTCCTTCATTGCAGTTTTACATACAGTGGGGAGGAAAGTATTTAGTCAGCCACCAATTGTGCAAGTTCTCCCACTTAAAATGATGACAGAGGTCAGTAATTTACATCATAGGTACACTTCAACTGTGAGAGACAGAATGTGAAAAAAATCCATGAATTCACATGGCAGGATTTTTAAAGAATTTATTTGTAAATCGGGGTGGAAAATAAGTATTTGTTCACTTCAAACAAGGAAAATCTCTGGCTCTCACAGACCTGCAACGTCTTCCTTAAGAAGCTTTTCTGTCCTCCACTCGTTACCTGTATTAATGGCACCTGTTTGAACACATTATCTGTATTAAAGTCACCTATCCACAGCCTCAAACAGTCAGACTCCAAACTCCACTATGGCCAAGACCAAAGAGCGTTCGAAGGACACCAGGAACAGAATTGTAGACCTGCACCAGACTGGGAAGAGTGAATCTACAATAGGCAAGCAGCTTGGTGTGAAAAAATCAACTGTGGGAGCAATTATCAGAAAATGGAAGACATACAAGACCACTGATAATCTCCCTCGATCTGGGGCTCCACGCAAGATCTCATCCCGAGGGGTCAAAATGATCATGAGAACGGTGAGCAAGAATCCCAGAACCACACGGGGGGACCTGGTGAATGACCTGCAGAGAGCTGGGACCACAGTAACAAAGGTCACCATCAGTAACACACTACAACGGCAGGGAATCAAATCCTGCAGTGCCAGACGTGTTCCGCTGCTGAAGCCAGTGCATGTCCAGGCCCGTCTGAAGTTTGCCAGAGAGCACATGGATGATACAGCAGAGGATTGGGAGAATGTCATGTGGTCAGATGAAACCAAAGTAGAACTTTTTGGTATAAACTCAACTCGTCGTGTTTGGAGGAAGAAGAATACTGAGTTGCATCCCAAGAACACCATACCTACTGTGAAGCATGGGGGTGGGAACATCATGCTTTGGGGCTGTTTTTCTGCTAAGGGGACAGGACGACTGATCCGTGTTGAGGACAGAATGAATGGGGCCATGTATCGTGAGATTCTGAGCCAAAACCTCCTTCCATCAGTGAGAGCTTTGAAGATGAAACGTGGCTGGGTCTTCCAACACGACAATGATCCCAAACACACCGCCCGGGCAACAAAGGAGTGGCTCCGTAAGAAGCATTTGAAAGTCCTGGAGTGGCCTAGCCAGTCTCCAGACCTCAACCCCATAGAAAATCTGTGGAGGGAGTTGAAAGTCCGTGTTGCTCGGCGACAGCCCCAAAACATCACTGCTCTCGAGAAGATCTGCATGGAGGAATGGGCCAAAATACCAGCTACTGTGTGTGCAAACCTGGTAAAGACCTATAGTAATCGTTTGACCTCTGTTATTGCCAACAAAGTTTATGTTACAAAGTATTGAGTTGAATTTGTTATTGACCAAATACTTATTTTCCACCCTGATTTACAAATAACTTCTTTAAAAATCCTGCCATGTGAATTCATGGATTTTTTTTCACATTCTGTCTCTCACAGTTGAAGTGTACCTATGATGTAAATTACTGACCTTTGTCATCATTTTAAGTGGGAGAACTTGCACAATCGGTGGCTGACTAAATACTTTTTTGCCCCACTGTATTTACTACAAATTTGACACTCAATTTTATTTTTAAATGTGTTCAATGATAATTGATGAAGTCTTTTTTACATTTTGTTCCTGCAGAGCACTCAGGTTTCAGCATTCGACCCGTAGCCGGGTACCTGTCTCCCCGGGACTTCCTAGCAGGTCTGGCATTCAGAGTGTTCCACTGCACCCAGTATGTCCGCCACGCCTCCGAGCCTCTTTACACGCCTGAGCCGTGAGTACCGGAAACCACGTTAGACTTACAGTTGGATATCATTTACAGAGTGTGTTCTTTTGTGTGTGCGTGTGTGTGTGTGTGTGTGTGTGTGTGTGGTATGTAGGGACACATGCCATGAACTGCTGGGTCATGTTCCCTTGCTGGCAGAGCCCAGCTTCGCCCAATTCTCCCAGGAACTTGGATTGGCGTCGCTCGGTGCCTCAGACGAGGAAGTACAGAAACTTGCCACGGTGAGAACAAGAGTCTTCACCAGCAACAGCTGTGGTGTGATAACCCTTCCTCCACTGGGAAGCTGGGCTCAGCCTTGACAGCAAGCAAGGAACTCAGACTAAACGCCACAGCTGTTCTACGTCTGTGGTAGACTTACAGAAATCCATATATACAGAGCTCAGCATAAATGAGTAGACCCCCTTTAAAAAGAACAAATTTAATCAGTAGCTCAATGAACAAAAGAACAATTTCCAGAATTTTCACAAGGCTGGGTTTTATTGAACACTTGTTTATCTCCATAACATGAAATTAAGGTTAATAATAGAACTTAGATTTCAAAGTCTTCGGTTTAAGCAATTCAGTCACCTTCACCCTGTCCTTCTTCAGAAATGCAGCAGTAGCGTTAGATGTGTGCTTTGGATCATTGTTGTGTTGGAAAATTGCACAACAACCAAGAGCACGGAGAGATGGCAGCATCTTTTCCTTCAGTGTAGAGCAGTACATCGTTGAGTTCATGATGCCATCAATGAAATGCAGCTCCCCAACACCAGCAGCACTCATGCAGCCCACATAAGGACACCACCACCACCATGCTTCACTGTAGGCACCATGCAATTTCTTTTGAAGGTTTAAAACACACATCACTCCTGTTTTATCTTCACTGCACTGGCTTCCTGTCCGTTTCAGGGTTCATTTTGAACTTCTTTTATCTGTTTTAAAGTCTTTAAACGGTCTTGCCCCGCCCTGCCTCTCTGAGCTATTGCACATTCACTCCTCCTCTCGGTCGCTCAGGTCATCTGACCAGTTGCTCCTGGACGCTCCAAGGACACAGCGTAAGCTCAGAGGGGATAGCGCCTTCGCTGTTGCTGCTGCCGGCACATCTTAGAAAGTCACTGGAAACTTTTAAATCATCTTTAAAGACCCACCTTTTTAGCTTGGCTTTCGACACCGTATGAAGTTTTGGATTTCTATTTGATTTTAGTGCTTTTAACTTCATACTGTATTCTAATTTATTCTGTTTTATGTTCAGCACTTTGGTCAGGGAGGGCTGTTTTTAAAGTGCTTTATAAACAAAGCTGGCTTGGCTTGAAACCATTAGTTCCAAAAACAGTGATTTTTGTCTCATTGCTCCAGAGTATAGAGTTCCAGAAGTCTTCATCTCTTTCAGCATGGGCCCTAGCAAATCCTAGGTGTGTTTTTTTTTTTGTTCGTGGGCTTTGGGAGAGGCTTCCTTTGCGGACGATAGGCATGCATGCCATTCCTCTGCAGTGTGCAGCGATGTCACGAGAAACAGTAACTCCATGTTGGCTTTCTACTGCTTTAGCTAACTGCAGTGAACTTTCATGGAGAGGTTCTGCAACCTTCTTGTCAGAAGGTGCTCCTGTCAAGACGTGAACTTCCATGGACAGCCTGGACGTCTCTGTAAGACGGTTGCACGTCCATCTTTCTTAAATGTTTGGATCACTTTTGCTACAATATTCTGACTGATATGTAAAGCTTTGCTGATCTTGTAGCCCTCACCTGTTTTGTGTAAAGAAATGATTTCCTTTCTCAGATTTTGTGACGTTTCTCTTCCTTGTGGAGCTGTTGCTGACAGCATGGAATGGGAAGGGCTTTTCCCCGTTAAGTAATGTCCTTTTCTAGTCACCCGTCTGCTGGACGCCTCTTAGATGAATCATCAGATTCACCTTTGGTAGAATAAGTGCTCATTTGAATTCTGTAATCTTCAGTGTGGTTTGTCTCCTAGACTATATTGTGTAAATGAACAAATCTTGTTTGAAATCATGTCTCACATTTTTGGGAGTACTTTGTATTTTGGTATCTCGTAGAAAATGTTGATTCTGAAAGGAAACTAAAGGTTTTCTGACAAATGTAGTGGGGTGTACTCATGTATGCTGAGCAATGTATGTCTTTATTACAGGATTATTACCATTACTGCATCAGAATGATTAATGTTGAATAAATATTGATTTTACAAACCGTAGAATTTTATGCCGCTTTCACATTAGGGCCGGTCCGGTCTGGGCTGGGTGACACTGTTCCAGGTCTCACACTGGTTGAGTTTGTTCACACACACTTCTCAGGAACGCAAAAACCTCCAAGCACACGGGTGGGACAAAGACGCGTGGAGAAGACCGTGGTGTCTCCCTTAAGTTAAACAAAAGTGTTGCTTTGGAGACTTTGCCTCTGATATCGTAGCCAGACTGCTGTGGGGCAGCTCAAGCCTTGGCAGCACTGTGTGTGTGTGTGTGTGTGTGTGTGTGTGTGTGTGTGTGTGTGTGTGTGTGTGTGTGTGTGCTCCTTACAGCACATCACAGTGATGGAGACAGAGAGACAACTTTAGGCAGAGGAGATGTTTACTCCACTGCATCCAGAATGATAATGAATGGCACACGCGGGAAGCCATCACTGGCTGATTCTACCCTCCAGTCGGGGGCTCCCCCTAAGGGTAAGCATGATTTTGAGCCGGCCAATCGGGCTACCCAGATGTGAACACTTACACCATACCTGGTCGAGGTAAAGCTGGCTCTGATGTGAAAGCAGCTTTAGATTTTAAACCTGAAACTTTCTGTCACAACTTTTGTTGAGTTTTCAGATGAATGACAGAAAAAACTTAGCCTGGCAAGCCATCCTATACATGTCGATATATAGTCTAGTCTACGGTTGTCTTTCAAACTGTCCACACTCTGGTGGACATCAGTTTGACCCATCGGAGCAGCGCACAACCAGACATATTCACAGCTACGGATCTCAGACTGCAGAGCAAAGTTCAGGCAAGTGCTAGACCTGCTGAGGCTACAGTGGAGCATGGCTAGTCAGACCTGCAGCGCTAATTCTGTTGCTCCTGCTACTGCGTCTCTGGTTTTCCAAGCTATGAAAAACTATTTCAGGCCCAGAAGGTTTTAGGGCTGAACTACACGGGTGGCACAAGCTCCATTCAACGAGCTGAAACCATGACAGCATAGAGCTTTTGTACTTGTATGTTTTGATGTTTTTACATGAACCCTACACAGTAACGGTCTGTTGGACTAACCGGGTGGTACCACCCGACCTGTGTGTGTGTTGTAGTGTTATTTCTTCACAGTGGAGTTCGGTCTGTGTAAGCAGGATGGAGTGTTAAAGGCCTACGGAGCTGGACTCCTCTCCTCGGTCAGCGAACTCAAGGTGACTTAAAATCATTCTGTTTGTTTACAAAAGACGCCAACAAGGTTCTGGAGCTATGAGTAACGGACACTGACTGTGATCGTGTCAGCTCAAAAAGAACATCTTTTTCTGCTGTTAGCATGCTTTGTCTGGGGAGGCCAGCATCCGCCCGTTTGACCCCGTCCTGACCTGCAACCAGGAGTGCATGATAACCACGTTCCAGGAGGTCTACTTTGTTGCAGAAAGTTTTGAAGAAGCCAAAAACAAAATGAGGTAAACACACTAATGTTTTGATTTTAATAAGGAAAAGCATTCATCATGAATCCTATCATCAGTTCCCAACACTGAAAAGCATGAATGTCAGTCTTTAGATGTACAGCGTTTCAGACGTTCCAGTAGATTAAATAATAATAATAATAATTAAACACAATTTAAGCAAATGTTAAAGTTTTTTCAGACTTTTACTTTTGTTTCTTATACGTTACGATGCCATCCATCCATTTTGGTCCACTTGTCCAGAGTCGGGTCGCGGGGGCAGCAGCCTAAGCCCAGATTTTCTCTCCCCAGCCACTTGGGCCAGCCCCTCCGTGGGAATCCTAAGGTGTTCCCTGGCCAGTTGAGAGAAATAGTCCCTCCAGCGTGTCCTAGGTCTTCTTTTAGGTCTTCTCCCAGTTGGACGGGCCTGGAAAACCTCACCAGGGAGGTGTCCAGGAAGCCCGAGCTACCTCAACTGGCTCCTCTCGATGTGGAGGAGCAGCAAGTCTACTCCGAGCCCCTCCCAGATCACCGATCTGCAGCACACAAGGATATTGCCCTTTGTGTTTTGAAAATGAGACTCTCCTACGTCTGCCAGCTTGAGAGGTGTAGCTCAAATGTATTTGTGAACATTGATCTGAGGATCTTTTCCAGTTGGAGGAGTCAGGATGGACAGGAGGGCTAACCTGTTCTTCTCCAGATGACCATTCTTCCCAAAGCTTTAAACCGTTCAAAGGAGATTCATTAGAGAATCTCTTCTGAGGTCCTCCAGTTCTCAGAAGTCAAACACCTGGACGAGTCCGTCCCAAAGTGGCTTTTTTGCTGCCCTGCTGGACACCAGATCATCCTCCAGAAGTCTTCTCCTCAAGGGGCTCAAATCTACTCTGGTGGATTCCCGATCCCACAGCTGGATCCACTTTAGGAGACGGCTCAGCTGCTGCTGGACGTTATTTGGCACCCTGAAGCTTTCTTCGTCAGTACAATAGAACTGTTAAAGTCCTTGTCATGACTACTGGGAATCAATGCCACTTCAGATCTCTCTTTAGAACATTCTAGATCAAGGATCACCAACCTTTGAGAAGACGCTCTACATCTTGAGTTCTACAACCTCCAGTTCTGTCTCCTGTCTTGTCCTCTTGGACACTGCCTCTAAACCATACAACATGGCTCATCTCACTACTGGCTTCTACACCATTTCTGTGATTCTTTCTGAACCCCTTTTATCACACCGGACACTTTTCTCCACCCACTCCACCCTGCTTCACACACGGCACCTCTTTTCCACCCTCTGTTGCTTTGGAGACTCCTGTCTGGCATCGTCTGTCAGCTTGTCTCATCAAAACGGAAACAAGAAGGGGCCTAGAGTCGATCCATGACCCAGTCCCACCTCCACCTTGAACTCCTGCAGCGCACCTCACTGCTGTCTCACAGCTCTCAGACATGTTCTGTTCCACTCTAATATACTTCTCTGCCACTCCAGACCTCATCATGCATCACAGCTCTTCTCAGCACCCTGTCATACGCTTTCCCTATCTACAAAGACACAATGCAGCTCCTTCTGACCTTCTCTGTTCTTCTTCATCAGCATCCTTAAAGCAAAACTAACATCTGTTGTACTCTTTGTTGGCATGGAACCACTCTGCTGCTCACAAATGCTCATGTCTGGCCTAAGCCTAGCATCCACCACTCGTTCCCAGAGCATCATTCTATCACTCGTTAGCTCTATTTGTCTGTATTCTATATGACACCTCTGCTGCCATGTTTACATCACATAACATACAAGTATGTTCTGGCATAACTGAATCAAAAGATAAAAACAGTAGAGACAACACGAGCAGACTGACAGAATACACGTACAATGGACCGACACAAGACAAAGACAAGACAGGGCTTAAATAGACTGGGAGGAACAATCAGGGAAACAGGAAGCAGGTGTGTGGAGTGAGGGCTGGAGGGAAGGCAGGTGAGAACAATTTATCTAAATGGGGAAGCAGAACCAAAGGAGGGCAGATAAACACAAAACTGAACTAAAAGACTGAGGGAAGAGCTCACACACACACAATCACACCCAAATACACTCACAGACACTGAATTGGGGAATGGACACGCACGCACGCACACACACACACACACACACACTGAGTTGGGGAATGGACACACACTCACCCACAACAGACACAGAGCTGGGGACAAAGAGGCTGGAGCTATAACTGGAGGGGATGGGGATGATCGAATGCCTACAAACAGAAAACACATAAATGAGACGCAGACAAAGGACACATGAGGGCGCTATGAGGCACAAAAAGGAATCTAGAGAGGGATGGAGGACACCAGGAGACACATAAAGGAGGGGGCAGACGCAGACCATGACAGATACGATCACTTCCTTATCCTGTCGAGGTCTCCAGGAGCTTGTTTTATTCAGGTGTGTTGGATCGAGGCAAGAGCTAAAAGTTGCAGGATGGTGAGCCCTGTTCTAGAGTTCATGTAAAGGAAAGCAGCAGCCTCTGAGACTGTTTGTGTCATTCTCAAACTGTTCTCCATGTCTGTTTATTGCTATAGTTTGTTGTAAAATGTTTTATTGTGATAATAACATAAATATCTGGGCTTTGTCCACAGGGAGTTTGCCAAAACGCTGAAGCGGCCCTTCACAGTGCACTACAACCCCTACACCCAGAGTGTGGATGTCCTGAAGGACACCAGCAACATCAACAGCATGGTGAAAGACATCCGCCACGAGCTGGACATTGTAGAAGACGCTCTGAGCCGACTCAGCAAAAAGCAGAGAGACTAACATGCCCGATCCTGTTTCTTAAGGGCCTCTATCCTGCATGCTGTAGACGTGTCTCTGGTTAACGGTAAACTATGGTGTGCTGCGCTTTGTTGCACATAGGAGAAAAAACAGTCTGGTGGCTTTTTGTTTGACTTTAACAGAGAAAGTAAACATAATTTCTAAAAGGTAAACGTGTTTATATCTGAAGGCTGAGTTTGCCACAGCTTCAACATCTGATTACATACCTTATTTATTCATGTAGTTTGCCACTATTCCACCTTTTCAGATGTTTAAATCATTTTCTTGCCGATCCGGTCTGTCGGACTTTGTAAAAAAACTGAGCTGACATTTGCTGCATGTTTTAGATCATGAACACAGCAGATTTGTTTTCTTAACCCTCCCACTGTCCTAATGGGTGGGTTTTAGGCCACTGTCACTGGGCGGTGGCTCACTTTCAAAACATGTGTAAGGCTCTCAGTTTCCTTTGTTTACCCATAAATAAATCTAAATAAATAAGTCCAAAACAACGACAGATACTGTCCAGAATGTTCCTCAGAAACTTTACTCAGTAAAATTCCAAACATTCAATCCATCCATCCATCCACCTACCCACCTACCTATCTATTTATACATCCATCCCCATTCATTTATTTATTTCACACATGGCTGTGCACATCTCCATTAAACAAAAATGATTAAAGAGAGGGATCTTACAACACAACCATGATTGAAAAGGATCAGGAAGAAGAACAATCTTATAATACCTGCTCAATTCTTTTTTCAATTCAACTTTATTTATAAAGCGCCAAATCACGACAGGAGTCGTCTCAAGGCACATCACACAATAAACATTCCAATTCAGGTCAGTTCATTAAGCCAATCAGAAATAATGTTTCCTATATAAGGAACCCAGCAGATTGCATCAAGTTACTGACTAGTGTCAGTGACTATACAGCAATCCTCATACTAACCCCCAAATTCCACTACCTCCGCTCCGGTCCGCCCCCGCCTTCCACAGCCGCTCGCTTCCGAACTCAATTTTTACCGGTACCCGCTCTACAACGGCTCCGCTCCGGTGCGGAGACCTGAGGTGCGCAAACAGGCATGCGCTGGATTTTCGAGATCTTGCGATACAGTCCGAGCAATAAATGCGGAAGTTAGATCCAAACACCCGTTGTGTGGGAGAAGCATCGGCATGAACTGTTTAATCTGCCATCATTTGTGTTGAGAGATCAGCAGTGTTTGGATCAACAAAGTGTGACTACTTTGATAGTAGAAACTGTATTTATGGCTTATTTTTGTGCATTTAAACTTCAGCCGCCATTGATAGTTGTTAAAAGTTGTTAAACCTGTGCATATGAAACAAAAAACGCCTTTTGTTTATCGATTTATTGTGAAAAACGGAAGTTGTGCTCGCTCCTTTTCCTGTTGGGCGTTTGTAATTTCTGTCCATTTACTGCGGAGGTGCTCCGGTGTCCGGCGAAAATAGGATCGATTCTATTTTTGCCAGACGCCGGAACAGAGGGCGGCGCACTGCCGGAGCACGGCCGCAGTAATGGAATTGCTCTGATTGACTACAAAGGGACAGATTTTGCTCCGGAGTTCGTGTCAGAGCGGAGCGCAGCGGAGCGGAGGTAGTGGAATTTGGGGGTAAGCAAGCATTTAGCGACAGTGGAGAGGAAAACTCCCTTTTAACAGGAAGAAACCTCCAGAGGATCCTGGCTCAGTATAAGCAGCCATCCTCCACGACTCACTGGGGATCGAGAAGACAGAGCAGGCACACACACACACACACACACACACAACATATATACCAAGTAGTGTTTCCATGGTTACATTGTGATTTCTTAGTAAATATTCTATTTGGTGAGAGATAAACTTTATTGTATTTATTCTAGTGAATCTAGGATAAATATTGTGTCTCAATTCAGGGTCTGCATCCTTCGAAGGACCCAGCCTACTCAGCCGACGTGGGCTGGGTCCTCTGTCGGCCGAGTAGACCGGATGTTAACGGCTGTGAATTTGCACAGGCCTAGCCTTCATGAATTCCCGCCACTCCCTCGGCAAATGTTTACCTTTATCACCTTTTAAGACTTTTCAAGACCCAGCGGATACCCTGTAATATTAAACAATTCACATTTGTAAACAAAAATAAAATTCAAGGGTTTAATACAGAACTGATTTTATTTAGATATTTCGTTTATTTGTAAATGTTTAATCTTTCTTAACCATTTTTTCTAGCAAGCCTGTCAAAATTCTCCCTTCTCTCCTGGGCCCTCTGCTGCTCTGCCTCCCTCTGCAGCCTCAAGTTCTCCCTGATCAGCTCCAGAAGCTGGTCATCGCTGGCACCTTCCCCTGGATGCCCATTTTCTCCAGAAAAGTCTTAACAAACATGTAAGAAAAGAAACAGGAAGAGAAAAGAGGACAACGGGTTATTCCTTTCATGTTTTCGCAGAAAAAACTAAACTCAAACGACAGTTTTTTAAATATGAGATGTTGTTGTACCTCCATGCCACAGCCGCCGAATACTTTGCTCCAGTGATCATGTGGTCCATCTCCGCCCTAAGCTTAATAAAGTCCGTGGTTTTCTCTTTTGTCCCTAAAATACAAACTTCTATTAAAATCAGGGGGAAACGTAGCGGGAGAAGTACGACGCAGAGCGGCCAAACATATGACCGCAATTCAAGCACTTTTACTGTAACATTTCTAACTAAAATAACGTTCATGTATCACAAAAAGTCCTTAATCTAACAGTTTTCAAGTTTATACTGACATTTATGTGCGCAATCCTCTCCGACAGCTCCCGCTTCACTGTCCACCATTGTTTTTAAAAGTTCTACCGTCCGACCCGCAAGGCATCTTGGGAAATGTAACCCACTGAAGGATACACCGGACCCATTCTTCATGCAGGTGAAACGAAGGCCAGATTCGTCGACCGCATTTGAAGGAGTCTTCAAATTGAGACAGGCCTAGTTGCGGCGTTGTGACGTAACCGGCCGACGAAAGATTCAGACCCTGAATTGAGACGCAGCCATCAAATAAACGGGTAAACTATTAGTAGCACATGCCAATGTCAAAGAAAGTAAAATGTTATTATCAGGAGAGGGAGAATGATTAAATGGTTAGCAAGTGTTCAAGCCGATGGCCCCCTCCATGAGGCTACCACAGCTCAGCAGAACATCATTGTAGCTTCTTCTGGGGAGAAAAACACTTAGAGAAAAAATAAAGTTAACAGCTGAAATAGCAGGAAATAATACAGTTAAAGAGCAGACTGTAGAATAAAGCAGTAGAGTGTGAAAAGTGGTCAGTGTATCCTCCAGCAGTCTAAGCCGATAGCAGCATACCTATCAGTGGCGGCATGCCAGTAGAGGGCGATAGGGCGCCGCCCTCCCAGTTTCCCCCAGTGTTTTTAATTTTTATTTAAAAAAATAAATAAATAAAATTAACAATAATCACATATTCTAAGTTAATTGTGTGTTTTGTAGCAAAAATAAATCATATATATATCTATCTATATTGGTCTCTGCCGATCTCTGCCGATCTCTGCCGGTCTCTGCCAGTCTCTGCCGAGCGGTGGAGGCTGTAGGCTGTTTTTGAATCGCCCAAACAGGACGGGACCAGCTGTCCAATTGCTGACAAGAAAATCAAAGGGTAGGAATGGGAATGTATCCAATCAGCGTCGACGTTGTTTCAGAAGCATGATGGGCGATAGAGCTACCGCCAAAGGTTTCGTTGGTGTTCGGTAGAATTCGGCAGAGTCGTTTTTGGTCGTGACGCAGATGTAACATGGACGCCCCCAGTGACTACAACCAGCATGGATACCAGATCTCAGCAGCCACTGAATTCAGTTCGGTCTCTTCTCCAGTATCCGTTCGAGAGGAGAACTATGGTGGAAAAACTTAATGTCAAAGAGCTTGGACCAGATCAGCCCGACGTAAAGATAAGCCAGCAGGACAAGGAGAGAGGTAAACTGTACACACGAGGCTTCTCCCGAAATTGGTACACCAGGAAGGCTTGGCTAGCTGGATGCAATCACGCTAATGCGTTATTTTGCTTTCCGTGTTTGTTATTCAAAACGGCTGGGACAGATAAGGCATGGATGAGTCAGGAGTTACAGACATGAAACATTTTTCTGAGAAGGTGAAGAAACACGAGTCATCCCGGGCGCACATGGACAACAACACGGTGAAGCTAGCCATGCTAGGCAGAGCTAACATTGCCATGCAGCTCGACGAGGGAAACGGAAGAAATGGAGGACGTTTGGACAGGGAGAACAGCAGCAGCTGGGTGCAGAGGTAAGCTGTACATTACATTTCTGTAAACAAGACAATCAGAATCAGAAATCCTTGGTTGTCCCACAAACCGGGACATTTGTTTAATAACATGTTTAATGTGCAATAACTGTAAAAACTCATTTCAACACACATACTTATTATACATATTTAATCATGTAAATGTGTATTTCATGTAAATTTGTACATACATCAATCTGATTCCATTTTACTAGTTACACTTCTGCTGCAGCAAACAAATTTCCCAGCTTTTGGGACAATAAAACATTTCTGATTCTCAATGAGATGTTTTTACATTTGAAGTAAAAACATCTCATTGAGAACCAGAAATGTTTTATTGTCCCAAAAAGTGGGAAATGTGACATTTGTAAGAGGATACTGATGACATTATTTCCTATGAAAGTGTTTCCACTTTCCATAAGTCCTAACAGTGTAAATGTCTGGCATTTTGTCTAAGTAGTGTTTACTACCATTACTGTAACAGTGACCTGCTCATAATTTTTCGTGTTCACTCAAATGTTGAAATTAAACAAAATGTTTTTGTTACTTGCCTCTTGCATTGCCTATTTACCATTTATGGTCGTGTTATTTTATGTGCAATTTAATGCAGTATTTTTCAACCTTGGTCCGCAAGGCAGCGTGCCAATAGTCAGACACACCTGGATTAATCAGTTTGTCCAATGATGTAAGACAGGAAATAAAAGAGCTGTGCTTAATTCAGGAAATAGTGAAGTTGTGCACAAAGCTCAGAAAGCACAAGTTTGTTTTAAAAAAAAAATAGCACAGCCCCACCAAAAATATTTTTCACCAGCCGCCACTGTTGTCAGGTTTGAAGAGGTTGGACCCAATGTGCAGGTACCGAGAACGACACGGAGAGATGAGGTATGGGAAAAACAAATATGTAACTTTTATATAAGGAGCGTAAAAAAAAAAAATCCAAAGGCTCAAAAAACCAGGGAGTCAACTCAAAATAACTCACAGGAGGCCAAACTCGAAAACTGGAACACACGACGCTTCAAAACACGCTGACAGGAGAGTCACTCTCAGACAACGAACCGACAAACATCGAGAGACAAGAAATGGTTTTTATACATGGGCTGGGCAACAAGGAGTGTGACCAGTTAACTGAGTGGGGAGGTAACAGAAAGCAGGAGAAGGAAATAAACTAAACTAGATGAAATATCACACAGTGAACTAATATAAAACTAAAATGGCTACATATGAAGACCCTGAGACTAACTGTAAATTAAACTATTTGTAAACTGCGAATAAAACCCACTGGGGTTGAGGGAGAGAAGGGTTGGGAAACCAAGGTACTAAAATGAAGCCTAAACACTAAAGAACTCAGCTGACAAACTATAGAAAAAAGAAAGACAGGAACTACAGCCTGTCATACCGTGGACAGAGCTCCTGATCCGAAGGAGCTGTTGGGGTTTTTTTTGTACTCTGATTATATGTCACTACAACCTGCCATACTGTGGACAGAGCTCCTGGAGGCTGATCCAGAAAGCGAGCTAATGCCAAACACCAGGTTTCTTTTGAAAACCTAGATTTAACTGCCCCAAAATCTGTCTCCAATAATTAATTCCATTAAACCAGTAATGAATATGTTAAGATGAGTTTTTAATATGTCTCTCTGGTGCAATAGACCATTGTCATGAGGCTAGCACAATGGCTTGCTTAGCAGCTAGCTAGTGAGCTAGCGCCTGGTTAAACCCAACTTCAAAAGTGGCTTAACTTACAGATGAACTAAGAGTGCCTAAGAAAAGATAAAATATATTATCAATACTCACTTAAGATCCTCAGTAGACTCCACAGACAGTAGAAATAACGTGTTTGGGGCTCAAAATTCATGTTGTTGACCAAGGTAAAAAAAAAAAAAAGTCTTGGAGGCTACATCACTTCCAGTGACCTAGGTCACTGGACTGTCACAAGATAAACCACTGTCCTATGGAAGAGGACTTCTCAGAAGTCCCACCCACCCGAAAAGGTTGTGTCAGAATTGCAACCAAAAACTCAGGGATTGCAAGGGAGAAAGCCAGAAAGTGTAAGTGCAAATCCGGTAGTGAGAGCAAAGCTCTGAGCAGCAAAAATGAAATAAAGGAAATTGAAAACAAAAATTCATGGAGGCAAACAGAAAAAAGGAAACATGCTTAATTACTTATTTGAAGATCTTTCTGGGATCTTTCTGCATGGAGTTTGCATGTTCTCCCTGTGCATGCGTGGGTTCTCTCCGGGTACTCCGGCTTCCTCCCACAGTCCAAAAACATGACTGTTAGGTTGATTGGTCTGTCTAACCCCGGGTTTCCACCGGAGCCGTCAGCAGCACGTTACTGCAGCAGCACGTCTTGCTCGCGTGAGCTGCTGCTTGGCCCTTCCCACGAGACGCGAAGCAGCAGGGGAGCAGCTGTCACCGACAGAGCACGAAGTCACACGAGTGACTTCGTCAGTAAACACAACAACAAGCAGGAGAAAACTACAACATGGTTTGTGTTTTATGTTCTGTCCGTTTTATAATCGCCAATACGGACCTGAAAACCAAAGGAGACCGCTAGCTAGGTGATAACTTCTCACGAGGACGCACAGTTAGTAACCTTTTTAAAGTAAAGCAACCGGAAGGCAGTACGTTCTTTATTCTGAAAATCTCGGTAGCTTCTCTCAATTTCCGCGTCCGATTTCCTGTCTTTCCTTCCCCAAAAATGTTGAACTTGACCCGTTTCAGAGGCGTCGCGCGTAGAAAATAGAACCGGCGCGTAAAGGCCGCGACATGCTGCTCCTGAGATGCGGCCGACTCGCGCTGCTGACGGCTCCAGTGGAAAAGGTTCTGTTGACCACAGCGGTTCCTATCAGCAGCTATGACGTGCTGCTGCAGTAACGTGCTGCTGACGGCTCCCGTGGAAAGCCGGGGTCAATTGGATCACATGGATCAGTTTATGAGAGAAATTTCTGTAATAATGGAAAAACACAAAGAAAAGACAACTTTATTTTGTGGTGATTTTAATATTGATTTATTGAAGGCAAATGATCACAATAAGACATCTGAATTTACTGATACAATGTTTAGTTTTGGGTTCTATCCGTTGATTCTAAAGCCCAGCAGAATAAAGATGGGTAGTGCCACTTTGATTGACAACATTTTCTTTAATAAGATAGATGGTAAGATACACAGTGGACTGTTAGTCACGGATGTAAGTGATCACTTGCCTGTCTTTTCAGTGCTTGAAATGAATAATCAATTTAATATTCGAGAGGAAAAGATTGATTACATTGGTAGAATAAAAACACCAGAACACATTGCAGCTTTTAAAAGAGAATTAGAAAATTATGACTGGAAAAAGGTTTATGTGGAAGACACTAATGATGCATATAATGCATTTCTAGACATATTTTTGTCAATCTATGACAGCCATTGTCCACTGAAAAAGTTTTCTGAAAATATCAAAAAGAAAAAACCATGGATGACAAAAGGTCTGGAAAGAGCATGCAAAAGGAAAAATAAGTTATATAAGATTTTTTTGACAAATAGAACTAAGGAAAATGAAGACAAATATAAGAAATATAGAAACAGATTAACAACTATTTTGCGATATGAAAAGAAAAGTTATTATGAAAAGCTGCTTCAAAAATCTAAAAATAATATAAAGGCTACCTGGAGTGTACTTAATAAGATAATAAAAAATCAGAATAATATATGTTTTCCAACATGTATTGTAAAAGAAGGTAATGTAGCGATTAAGAATATTGAGAGTATAGTCAACGAATTTGATGATTACTTTGTTAATGTAGGTCCCAATTTGGCAAAAGAGATTTCTGTACCAGGAAGACATGATGACAAATTTTTAAATTTTACTTCTTATAAATGCAACTCAATGTTTCTTGGAGGAGTCTGTGAGAGTGATATTATAGATGTGGTGAGTAAATTTAAGAGTAAAAACTCCATGGATTGTGACGGCCTTGATATGTCATTAGTTAAAGAAGTTCTTCATAGTATCCTTCAACCGTTAACTTATATTTGTAACAAATCATTTCAAACCGGAATTTTTCCAGATAAAATGAAAATTGCCAAAGTGATCCCAATATATAAAAATGGAGATAAACAGGTTGTGTCAAATTATAGACCAGTATCTTTGCTGCCTACATTTTCAAAGATTCTTGAAAAACTATTTGAAAACAGACTAACTTCTTCTCTTGAAAAATATGATTTATTGAATGACCATCAGTATGGGTTCAGAAGAAATCGATCAACATCTCTAGCAGTAATGGAATTTATTGAAAATATTGCAACAATTGTGGATAAAAAACAGATTGGAATAGGTGTGTTCATTGATTTACGCAAAGCCTTCGATACGATAGATCATTCTTTACTGTTACAGAAATGTGAAAGATTTGGTTTAAGAGGTGTTGTACAACTTTGGTTAAATAGTTACTTGGAAAGAAGGTTCCAATATGTGAGTATTAATAATATGAAATCTAAACTTAGACAAGTAACTTGTGGAGTTCCGCAAGGATCGGTGTTGGGACCAAAGTTATTTTTACTTTATATAAATGATATTTGTACAGCTAGTGATATTTTAAAATATGTGATGTTTGCTGATGATACAAACTTATTTTGTTCTGGAGATAACATAAAGGATTTACTGAAAACAGTGGAAATAGAATTGATGAAGTTAAATAGATGGTTTGTATTTAATAAACTATCACTGAATGAAAGTAAAACAAAATTTATGTTGTTTGGAGGTATTAAGAATAATATTGAAGTAAAATTAAATCTAAATAATGTTGAAATTGAACGAGTAAATGAGACTAAATTTTTAGGAGTAATAATTGATGATAAACTTTGTTGGAAGTCTCACATAGATCATGTGAAACGGAAATTATCTAAGTCTATTTCTATTCTTTATAAAACAAGAGATTTATTGCACAAGAGCTGCCTTTATTTATTGTACACTTCCCTTTGCTTGCCTTATATGAGTTATTGTGTGGAAATTTGGGGGAAAACATACAAAACATATCTGGATTCAATTTTTAAATTGCAAAAAGGAGCTATTAGAATAATAAATAAAGCTGGATATAGGGAGTCCACAAACCAATTTTTCGTAGGATCAGCTATGTTAAAATTTAAGGACATTATATATCTTAAAACTTTAGAAATGATGTATAGAGTGGTGAAAAAGAATGTTCCAATTTGTATTTTAAGTATGTTTAAATTAAGAGATGGAAAATATGATTTGAGGGGGTCTTATATGTTTGAAATACCTAAAGTGAGAACTAATGCGAAGTATAGATGTGTGTCGGTTTTGGGAGTGAAGTTATGGAATGGACTTAATGATGAACTGAAGATGTGTTATTCTTTGTCGTTTTTCAAGAAAATTTTAAAAAATTGCATCTTCCAAAGTTATAGAAACTTAGTTTGATGTCCAACCTTGTGTTGATTTGATTTCTTGATTTATCATTGTTTTTCTTTAAATGTTATGCATCTTAGCTATCAGCCTTGGTTAAGGATTTGATTATGTCTGTGGGAGTTAAGGATAGGCTAATTATAAGCCACTAGGCTTCAACCTATTCCTTTTTTCGGTTGCTTGATTACTTTTATGTAAAATTGATAAATTGTTGTTGTTGACCGAATAAAAATATCTATCTATCTATCTATCTATCTATCTATCTATCTATCTATCTATCTATCTATCTATCTATCTAATTGTCCTTAGGTGTGAGTGTGAGTGTGTGTGTGTGTGTGTGTGTGTGTGTGTGTGTGTGTGTGTGTGTGTGTGTGTGTGTGTGATTGTTTGTCCTGTGTGTCTCTGTGTTGCCCTGCGATGGACTGGCTCTCTGTCCAGGGTGTACCCCGTCTGATTGCCCATTGACCGCTGGAGATAGGCACCAGCCGCCCCCCCCCCCCCCCCCGTGACCCTATGTGGACAAAGCGGGTTCAGAAAAGGGATGGATGGAAGAAGTTGATTCAGATAGCAAGTTTTACTTTCGAAACATTTTTTTTCTTTAGTCAATATTTATGTTGTGTCAACTTCCTAATTTTTGTTTGACCATCAGTGTTTTTCTTGATCATTTTAAGAAGCTGATTCAGATAATAAGTTTTTCTTTTGAAACAATTTTTTTCTCTCTCAGTGTCTTAATAATTGTTTGATCTCCAAAGTGTCTTTCGTGATCCTATTGGCACAAATCTAATCCCATACTGACCTTAGCCTGCAATAAAAAGAGGAAGGATGCCCGGAGGGGTGGCTGTTCCGCGGAATAAGAGTCTGGACTCAATGATGAATGTAGTTAGACTTGATGTGGTGTGTTGCAGTACATGTGTCAGGGCTTGGCAAAGATTTTATCATTGTAAATGTGTACACACCATATGAAAGTAAACATGAGCATGAGTATTTAACTCTTATATAACCCTTTAATTTTCTAACGTTTTTGTCCTTTGAGCACAAAAAATGCACTAAGGTCGTATAAGGGTTAAACAAGCTTGCTTTCATTGTTCCTTTCTACAAAACAAGTCACTTAATACTGTCTTTTTTATTGGTGACTTGAATGCAGATGTCTCTGATGAAAAATCAGATTTTGCCCAGCATATAATTCATTTCTGTACAGATAATAATCGGACATTGTCTACCAGAGAGCTCTTGCCAGTAGAGTTACACATATATAAGTGAGGCCTGGCACACTACATCCTGGTTGGACCATTGCATCACTACAGCAGATGCTCATGCTGCCTTGGCTCTTATTAATATTCCATATAATACGACTACTGCTGGTCACATCCCCGTTGATGATGTGGAAACAGTAGAAACAACTCATGAGGTCCATCAAGCAATCAATCAATCTGTAAATAAATCATCCGGGTCAGACCTGGTGTCTGCTGAACATCTCAAATATGTGTGGCGGAATATAGTTGGTATATTCTTACACTTTATTAAGGTCCAGAGATGAATCTTTGGACCGGGCACTTAGAATCAGAAGAGGTTGTTTTTACCACAGGGAATTTTATTCAAACACCTTGTATTGAGTTAGAGACAAGAAAAGAGAGATGGGACGTTTAAGAATATTTATTTTATAATTATTCGAAACAATCACCAGGACTAACTCTCTAATGATGGATGCAGATGAATGGGAGCTGAAGTGTTGGTGTGTGTGTGTCAGTTCAGAATCTCCGTCTGACCGAGGCGAGTCTGAGGGCAAGATGTTGTTTTGTTTAACTAATGACGATGGATTTCAGGAGGAAGACATGAGACGCCATCTATGCCGATCTACGTACCGTTTCGGAGACCCCCGTGTAAGATCCGGATGCCAGGTCCTCGACCCTCCTTTGGTGCTGGAGCCGGTGAAACAGCGTCGCAGCTCGACAAACCAGTCTGAGGAACGTCTCCCGGTACAACGGCAGATGTCAACGTCACGTAGAGAGTTCAGCTTTTATTCTGAAGGAACCGTCGTCTTGTTGGTAAAACGACAAAATTTTCCAGCTTGACAGTTCTCAGCTTAAAAGTAGAAAATACAGCTGGCCAGTCTGTACTTCACTTAGCGATGATGGACATCAGATGGATTTGAGAGCTGGTTGGAACAGCGGTGGAACTGAGTTAAAATGGTGTCGTTATGTTTTATTAAGCTTAGTTGTTTATGAATCTTAGCCAATCGGAGTGGACAGATTAACTAAACACCACAGAGCTCTGCCACGCATCAGAAAGGAAGTTCTGATTGGATGAGTGAACAACGTGTCATGTGTTTACCTTATGTGGATCAGGATGTCTAGCTCAGTTAGTCCAGTGATTCATTAAACACATAAATCATATTATTGTGATTTCACAGATCAGTCACCTGATTATTATTGACCAACAGTTGTTTTGATTAGCTTTATTAGAAATAAAGTTCTTTGATTAACTAATTAAAAGCGTTCTTCGTCCTTCTTCTGTCTTCTTTGCTGGAGTGTAAACATCAGAAGCAAGCACACAACCTTAGCAATTTATGCACAATGTCACTGTGTTAAAGGGCAGCTGTTAAGGGCAGAAATGGCATATTCATAACGCTACATATGCAAGTCTGAGACTTTGTTGTACATGGTTTCATTCCAGACTCCATGATGAAGGTTCTTCTAGTCCCTGTTGTGAAGAACAAAACAGGAAAAGTGGGTTGTTCTGATGATTACAGACCTATTGCTCTTGCTAGGATACTGTCTAAATTACTTGAACAAATGCTCCTGGTGAGGATAGACACATTAGTATTATCTACTGACAACCAGTTTGGGTTGAAGCCTAAACATGGCACTGATGTGTGCAAATATGCCTTAAAGGAATGTGTTTATATCAGCAAAATCTCAACTGTTTTCTTGTGTTTCCTTGATGCCTCGAAGGCTTTTGATCGGATTAATCATAGGAAACTGTGTAGCTGGTGTTCCTAAATACATCATTAGACGTTTGTCTTTCTGGTATGCTAACCAGATCATGCAGGTCAGGTGGGCCAACTGTATATCTGCACCTTTTCAAGTCTGTAATGGAGTCAGGCAAGGAAGCATTTTAGCACCTGTACTGTTTAATTTTTACACGAACGACCTCTCCAAGCAGTTAAACATGTGCAGATCTGTCATGATCCAGCTCTGTCCACCCTCATCTCCATGACAACCACAGCATGCTCTCCTTAGACTCATCTGCCACACCTGCTCCCAGTAATCAAGCTCATGCTACTCACCTGTTTCACCTGCTATATATACCCAAGCCAACCCCCAACTTCCTGCCTGAGTATACACAGCAGAAATGCTCGCGATACTGTTAGCGGGTCCATGGGTGGAAGAAAACAGACCATTATTCTCTGTTATTTGTTCAGACTCCAGCTCATCATTAACCAGTTTACAGTGCAGCCATTCAGAAAGCAGACCAGACATACTCCTAGAGGTTCAGCTAACACTTTATAGGATAAGCATGATGGGACTTGTAATACATTTTTATGGATTCCAGCTCATTGTGGAATCAGAGGTGATGAAGGAGTCGATAAGTTGGCTAAGGAAGCAATGATAAATGCTTTGGTTCAGTTAGATGTTCACTTTAGTCAAAAAGAGATCAAGAGCATAATAAGGCAAGAAATGAAGAAGAAATGGCAAAAACAATGGGAGGAGGAAAGGAGGAGAAGATGGTTGTATAGAATTCAAAGAAGAGTGGGAGAAATGAGGAACACTGGAAGGAGTAGGAGAGAGGAGGTGATCATTGCTAGGCTAAGGTTTGGACATACTGGGTTAAACAATACTTTATTCATGATAGGGAAACATGATACAGGGAAATGTGATTATTGTGGAGAAGAAGAAACTATAGATCATGTTTTATTACAATGTCAGAAATATCGGGCGGAAAGAAGGACAATGGTTCACACTCTTGGTCGGATGAAAGTGAAACTGGATCTTGTTGATTTACTGAGACAGAATTCAAAAAGTGACTGTTTTCAGATTTTATTTTGGTTTTTGAAAGAGATAATGGTGTTTGGGAGACTTTGAGTTTTATTTATTTTTCTCCCTGTTTGGTTTGGTTTTGTGAGCGCTGTTCCAGACCACACTCCACACTAGTTGGTGGCGGTGATGCACCATTCGTTGTTTGCCAACCGCCATTAAAACACCAAAAGAAGAACTCCGTCTCTCAAGCCTGACTCCTTGTTCCTGATCACGTTTTTGCTCCTTGGATCTCCCCTCTTGCCTCGCCCCATCTGGATACCTTTGCACACCTCTGACTCCTGGATTTTGACCCTGCCAAATGGGGGTGAGGTGGTCAGTAGTGCAATTTCCCTGAACGATGGTTGGATGAGTCCACATTTGCCAAATTGACTATGTAGGTGCATGATGGGTAAAATTTGGACACACAAAGCAGAAAATATGAGACATTGTATGCTCTATTCTTGATTGACAGGAGATTGTAAGTGATGAGCAGCTGCAGTAGAAAGATGAAAATAAGCCCACCATAATGTAGAGTGCATGTGTGCTGTGGGCGTTGCCTGTGATTCGACTGTAAAAGTGCATGATGGGAAATCATGTCTACTGAAACTGGAAAAAAAGTGAATATGAGGCAATGACTGACTTTCTTAATGGATTCAGGACTGTGCTTGATGAACAGCTACTGGTGAAAAATGAACTGAAATTAGTTGAAAAAATGCCAACCGCCATCTGTGTGTGTGTGCTGTGGGCGTGTGTGTGTGTGCTGTGGGCGTGCCCTTCAATGTTTGCAGTCCACCATTTATATACTTCCCCCCCATTGATTCTACATTTCATGAATTTCTGGGGTCCTGGGGCAAAACTTGCCGTCAGTTGATGTGTTGTGTAATATTGAGCAATATTTTGTGCTTAATTTCAGTTAAATCTTGAATAAAATCATGAAGCAAAAGCATTTGTTTTGTTTTTATTTTGTCTGGTGGCCCAAAAAATCCATTACTCTTACCTGGTATGTTATTATTACATGTGGATTTGTTTATTGTTAATTAGTTGTTTATTTAAAAACAGTCCTTGGTGTTTTACAAATTTACAACTTTCTTCAGATGTGGGATTAATATTCTGCTTTTCATTCAAAGTTTGTAAATTTCTAGAGCAATTATTGGATTTTAAATGCTCACACTCAAAACACTGTGCTCAGAAACTCTCCAGCTCATAAAATCTTATAAATTCGAGCAGTCCAAGATGTGTAGATGACAATTCAGGACACGTCAGGGCGTTCGCTTTACTGTAACAAATATTTTATTAAATTGGAAATGGGAAATAACTAAACATCAAAATTATTGTCACAAGCTTTAATGGTGTTAAAAATACAAAATAACAGTACAGCTGATAAACATCAGCATCAGTTATTGCAAAATAAATGTGTAAAAAATGCTAAAATGTTAGAGCTGACAAACGGCATTGGTTAGTGCAAAGAAAACAAACCAGACACAAGCTTTGACAGTAAAAAACATTTAAATAAAGCGACAGGTGCAGTACATCTGCGTCTGAGCAAACCAAGCAAGCTCCAACCGGCTCTGCAGAGCTAACTGTACCAAGTACAACAGAGAAACTAAACAGCAGCGGTATCGCCTTTGGAGTCGACAGCCAACATAAACTCCTCAAAACTTTCAAATAAAATGCCTCTGAGACCCTTTTTACAGGACAGAAGCTCTTCCTTTTGTATTTTTTGTGTCCCTGGGTCACCTGTCCACCGATCGTGCACACAGGGTTGTTTTGCACCCTGGATTCCTTTCCCTCCCCCAAGAAGGAAAGCTCCTGTTTACGCTTGTAAAGCGTGGCCCTGGACCATGATGGGGATGGAGACGAGGTAGCAGTGGCCTCAGGAAACACCGGACTGGCAGAAGGCTGGAAGGACCCAGGGCTGGAGCTGGACTGAACAGAGACCGCCTTAGGCACAATGGGCCTGACTGTGTGCCAAGGGGTTTCAGATGGCGTAGAGGTGGAAGAGGCTACAACCGTTTCACAGCTCAGGAGTCTGTTTTCTAGGCTGTAGCAGAGACTGAGGTGGCACCTGCGGCTGAAGCTGTGGCTGAGGAGCAGCAGGCCGAGAGACTAGCATCGCAAGGTCCGTCCTCTTCTTGAAAACCTTGGTCCCTGCTGTGCTCTCTGTGAATTTATAGTCCATCACAGGGTAACTCGGCGGAGGGAGGACGGCAGGCTGAGGAGGCGCCGGAGGAATGTCAGCCGCTGAGATGGAAGTCAGCTTGGTGACGGTGGCTGGCTGTCTGGTGGAGTGGAAGCTGACGAGTCTCTCTTGATGCGATATGAATTCACGCACCGTTTTTGAATTGATCTTTGGTAGAGGAATGCCCACTCTGCTCAGAACAGGGTCCTCTACCAGAATCCGGTGCTGCACCCGCTCGTACGCCTTCAGGATGGCCGTCTTCCCTGGGCTTTTCTTTGACCCGTGGGGCAAACGCAGCCACAGCATCTTCACAAGCGTGTACATCAGTCTGTTGTGCTGAGCGCTGATCTTGTGTGCTGGTGTGTAGCGTTTAGCCATCTTTAGTTTCTGCACCACAGCAGCTTCAACCAGGTCGTCCCTCTTTGTCCTGCAGTACTAAGAGCTTCCCCAGTGACTCCTGTACAGCTGAGTGAACGGCTGCGGCTGCTTGTCGTGCTCCTCCACAGCATTCCAGGCTTTGAGGATGTCATCCCTTTCCTCAGTGGTGACAGAGAGCTTGTTCTCCGTCAGCCCAACGTCCACAAGAACAGAGCAGAACCTTTCCAGCTGCTGGAAGCCAGGGAGGGGGTTTGCACTGCAGACGTCGTCCTGTGGAAAAACACATTTTCATTCAAATAAACCACTAAATATCCAAAAGTGAACAAAATCCGTTAAATGAATGAAGTGCTTACAAAAGCTGGGTGGTGCACAGTCGCCGTCTCATCGTTGGTGAGAGCGATGTGGGGCAGGTCAGCATCCAGGGCTCCGTCCTCTGCATCGCTGTGGTAAGCCTCGTCGGTCTCTTCCTGTTCTGGCTGTCCAGGCTGAAGCACCTCTTCATCAGGTTCTGGACCATCCTGATCAGTGTCCTGAAGGGAAAAGGCGCCCTGCCTAAACGGGTTCTCCAGACCCAGAAGCTCATCAGAGCGGACGTCGGCTGGATGCAGAAAGTTCTGGTCCTCGGGCTCATCGAACAACTCCTGACAGCGGGTGTTGAGGCGGTTGATGAGCGGTGCGGAGTAGGTCCTGGGCCGCCGCCCTCTCCCTCCAAACACGGCGTCAGATCGGCGGTCTGAGTCCCAGCGAGCAATGCCGCTGATCAGGTAAACCTGATAGGGCCTTGCTGCACAGTGCGGACCTGAATAATTAAAAGAACATCATTAGATGTCTGGAACAGTATAATCTATTTGCTACTTCATAAACGGACCGCCAAGCACGGGCTGATACCTGGAATCACGAACGGCAGGACTACGTGGAACCCTTCTAGGCCTTTATAGTAGGGCAGATCCACGCCCGGCGGGTCCTGGATGCACTCCAAGTGCCGCTGCTGTGCTGCCCACATCTCATCGATCGCAGCTGTAAACAAGCCAGAGAATAAAAGGCATTCGGTTCATTTTGAAAGGCAACGGTGTCTGTTTTAATAACAGTCGTGTGAGGTTTTTCGTACCAGGTGACTTGAAGAGGCTGACTCCGCTCTCATCAGCCCAGCAGGACCCTTCAGTTCCTCGACAACACGCTGGATGAGCCTGAAAGTCTCCTGAGCCCCCAGACAGACCCTCCGCACGTGATGCTCCATTTGATCCTTGGAAATGAAAAGGCGCACAACGTCCTCATCCGTCAGTGAGCTCGTTGATGCGCTGTCTTTGACTCTGACTGCCCTGATGAGGAGGTCCAGATCTGCACGGTTGTAGACCAGCACTGCACCAGCCAGTGCAGACTTGAACACTGAATGCGACTCTGTGCGTAGAGCTGCAACAAAGCGGTGGATCCAGAGAAAGATGTCCAGACGAACAACCATCCCACCGTCCACCCGGGGCCAGAACAAGGTCTCGACTGCCGTCGGACCGCGCTCCCTGCAACAGCCGCGGTCAGCGTACATGATTTTGGGCACGGGTTGATTGGCCAGCTGAAACCTCCTAATCAGGCCGCTGCACATTGGTTCCGGCGCTTCCTTTGACTCCTCACAGGTGAGCACAAAGGTAAGAATCTGCGAGAGCTCATTGCCAATGCTGGTGAACCACTCTGCAGAGCCTTACCTTCACCTGACAGCTTCTTCACCACCTAAAAAATAAATATACACAATCAGGTTAAATGAAATAAACTTTGGACATTATGATGGAATCCAAACAAGTCAGAAATAAAAGGCGTTAAAACAGTGACAGAAAATCCAAGATTTGCACATGGCAGGATGTCTCCGAAGGCACATTTGTAGTACGCAGGTGGGGTATTTGTGCTTTATCGAGGCCATCGAGCCTGTTTGTTTCGCTTCTAAATCATCAAAAGATGGTTTTTATTGTTTAAATAACTTACCTTCTTGGTCGAGTCCATTTTCAACACCGTTCCAGATGTTGACAGGATCTGAGCCCTGTAGTCCTGCACATCCTGGGCCTCTGCCAGGAGAAAGGCGTGGCGAAGGAGCCGTGCTGAGGGCAGCTCTCTGGGAGGGGGTGGCGGCTCAAACTTGCGACGGAAAGCAGAAGCTATCCCACCAGGCTTCGCTAACGTCATCAAGAGTGTGATGTACAGGTCTTTATGGTGAAGATGCTCATCCACGTGGTTCTCTTGGACCTGTCTCCACACCTTGACCATGGTGTTGCCCTCGGTCCTGTCACGTAAAAGCCGCACCACGTTTTATCAGAGTAAAAATGTTTAATACTACATTTTATTTGACAGCGCCTTTCAAGACCACCAAGAACACTTTACAACAATGGGGAAAAACAATAAAACAAGATAAACAAGTACAGAAATATGTAAAAACACTAGGATGGTAAAATTGAAAACGATGTGTTAAAACGATGTGTTAAAAGCCTGTTTGAAGAGGTGGGTTTTAAGTTGTAATTTAAAAAGTGCGAGAGAGTGAGTGGTGTGTAGATCGGGGGGAAGAGAATTCCAGAGGTGGGGAGCAGAGCGGCTGAATGCTCTACTCCCCACGGCGACGAGGGGAGCGGAGGGAGCCGAGAGTTGAGGAGCAGTAGAGGAACGGAGTGATGATGTGACCGAGATCAGACATGTAGGATGGAGCCAGGATATGGAGAGCTTCGAATGTGATGAGCAGAATTTTGAAACCGATTCTCTGCTTAATGGGCAGCCAATGAAGTTGTTGCAGGACGGGGGTGATGTGATGAGATGATGGAGTCCTAGTGGTGACACGTGCTGCAGCATTCTGGAGAAGCTGCAGTTTATGGAGGGATTTGCTGGGAAGACCAAAGAGAAGTAAGCTGCAATAATCGATCCTGGATGTGACGAGGCTGTGGACGAGGAGGGCAGTGGTGGAGGGAGTAAGTGATGGACGGAGGCGGGAGATGTTACACAAGTGAAAATAAGCAGACCGGGTAATATTGTTGATGTGAGATTGAAAAGAAAGTGTGCTGTCGAGGATGACGCCCAGACTCTAAACATGAGGGGAGGGAGTAACTGCTGAGTTATCAATAGAGATGGGGAAACTGTTAGATGTAGAGAGAACGTGAGGTGTGCCTACCAGGAGGACTTCAGTTTTAGAATTGTTCAGTTTGAGGAAGTTGGAAGTGAACCAAGAATGGATTTCTGGGAGACAGAGGGTAAGGGAGGAAGGTGGGAGTGAAGCTGAGGGTTTAGTTGAGAGGTAGAGCTGAGTGTCATCCACGTAAAAATGAAACTCAATGTCGTGTTTACGGAAAATGTGACCTAGTGGGAGAAGGTAAATGATGAAAAGAAGGGGCCCCAGGACAGAGCCCTGGAGCACACCAGCAGAGACAGGAAAAAGATTGGATTTAGATGACTTCAGCTGACTTTAGTTTCCTTTCAGATAAAACATACGACAAAGACAAACAGATGGAGACCACACTCACTTGGCCGTGAGCACGGCAGTTAATGCAGCTTGGTGAGCCTCGCTAAGCTGGGACAAAATAGCAGGGTCCCACGCAAGCCACCGTCCCACGGTGCCGCCTTCTCCAGCTCTTGCAGCCTTGGTGCACGGCCCGCAGCACAGCACCTCAGTCAGCATTGTGCACCAGCTGGACACGTCACAGATGTGGCGTACCTGTGGGACAGATGGGAGAAAATGACATTTATTTTCAAATCGTTGTTTCATACGTTGATTCTTCCTGCTGAGGAAACAGGAAAAGCATCAATTAAAGATTTGTTAAATGACTTCTTCTTGTCCAACATTTATGGCGGCTTTCATCACAACACTCACTTGCTTCTTGTCACAGATATATTTCCTGAACCTCTTCATCTGCACACTTGAGATGCGGGTCACCGGAGTGTTCAGCCATCTCGTCACAGACATGTGAGCTCTCTGGATCTTCACCGTCTGCTCCTGAGTGAAACGCTCCGCTTCCCGTTTCTGGATGGAGAAGCTGCTGTAGAGGTCCCACATCTCCTCAAAGGTGTGATGCTCAAACCCCGTCTGACCGTAGATGCAGCGATCGATGTTGGCCTCTAGCATGTTGGACACTTGAGAGAAGCTTTCTGCGTACTCGGTCAGAAAGTCTTTCAACCACTGGTTCATGGCTTCTCCTTTCTTTTGGGGGTTGGCCATTTCTACTCGGTGCTTGTCAAGGGTGCTCTGATTGTAAAGAATAATTACAAGCATTGTTAATTGTCAACAAATTTTAATAAATAAAAATAACATCAGGGCATGCAATTCTCCTGTTTGATCACATCTACTTACTACTTCATGTAGCCGACATGATTTTCAACGAGCCAGTGGAAGGGGGCGTTCTGATACTGGCCGAATGGCAACACCAGCTTCCCCAGACGCTGCGGTCGTGTTGGTGAAGAGACGCCGTCGGCTCTGAGGAGCTTCTCTGCACACTCGAGGGCAGTGACCTGGTACAACAGCTCTGGATGGGGCACAGGAAACCACAGTTTTTTGTCCCTATAAAGGCGAGACTCCTTGGTGGCCAGGAGTACCGCTTGCTGGAGATTCAGGGGAGCTCCTGGGTTGACTACGCGAATCGCTGTTGATGTCATCTCCAGAGCTGTGCACAGAAACTTGTTTACATCCTGTTTCATGAAACAACTGTTATATTTGACTGAGACAGTCAATAAGTCATGCATAACAAAAATGCATCTTTGGGCTACTACTCCCAAAATTCACCCACCAGTGCAGCCCTGAATCCCTGCCTCTCTGCATCCATTGTGCCCGGAGCTTGTTAGACAATTGTTTAACAACCAGATTATGATATAAACACTTTACGATGAACCACAAGACACACTTGTGTTATGACTGACAGATGCATGGTCACATACAGTCAATGAAAGCTAAATAAAGACTAACCTGAACGATCTAAGTACCAACAGCTTTGAACGAGACAAAAAGCAGCATGCAACATCACGTGGAGTGATTAAAACAAGTTAATTTTTTTAATCTTATCAATATTTAACTAGCATAAATGCTATTAGCATTTTCGCTACTTAAATAATACCAGATTGGATCATAGAATAAAATGGTTTAACCATTTTTAGGTATTGAAAACACAATTGTAATTCAACCTTAAAAGAAAAGTTTGTCTTATTGTTTTTTGGCCCCATCCCCCCCAGCCTCCTCACCTGTTCTGTGATTATATCAGTTCGAAGTGGTAAAAACTCGGTTAAAACACAACGACACACACTAAGCGCGGGTAACTAACGATGAAACGTTTAGAACTTGCCTTTTTAAAACACGTAGGTACATCGTGTTGCCCATTAGAGCATACTGTATCTTTACAGTATGCTCTAATGGGCAACGGCTTCGTCCTAGAGCTCAACCAGTGTCAATTTAATATAGTGTACTATTGTTTTTGGATGGTGAAAAGTGCAGGGGTCAAAACTTGACTTTGGAAAAAGTGGGGGGGGCATGTCCCCCCCCCCCCCCCAAATTACGTCCATGCCATCGACGTAATTTTCTCTTGGGGGGGAGGGGTATTTTTACAGTATGCTCTAATGGGCTTCAACACAAAAGGTTGTTTTCCACTTAGTTCTACAGCTCAACCAGTGACAATTTCCTATAATATTGTTTTTGGATGGTAAAAACTTGACTTTGGAAAAAGTGCCCCCCCCCCCCAAAATTAGGTCTATGCTCTGATTATATGTCACTTCAGCCTGCCATAAACTGGACGGAGCCCCAGATTTGGAGTTTGTTTTTTTGTGCTGTGATTATATGTCGCTACAGCCTGCCATACACTGGACAAGCCCCAGATTTGGAGTTTGTTTTTTTGTGCTGTGATTATATGTCACTTCAGCCTGCCATAAACTGGACGGAGCCCCAGATTTGGAGTTTGTTTTTTTGCGCTGTGATTATATGTCGCTACAGCCTGCCATACCCTGGACAAGCCCCAGATCTGAAGGAGGAGTTGGGTGTTGCCTCGTCTCACAAGCCCCGGCCCCCATCCTGGGATTTCCACTTGAGCTGGAGTCCGTTAATTGCCTGTTTTACAGCCGTCTGTGAACTCTTCTTCGAATACTCACTTCAGTAAATCGCCATGGGAGTCGAAGGTTGCACCAAATGCATCAAGTACCTCCTGTTTTTCTGCAACTTCATCTTCTGGGTAAGAACCTCCGTTTTTCTGCTCGTGTGCGCGCGCGCGTTTGTCAGCACGCGGCGCCGCCTCCTCTTGCTTCGCGGTTTAGGTTTGTTTATGCTAACATTCCACCCGTTATGAATATTAAATATTAAACCACCAACACCCACGCCACATCGCTGCTGCCTGCTTTAATAAAAGACCGTCCTAATTATTTCAGCCACACGTTCGTGAACCCTAACCGAGCTGCAGCCATTAAATGCTATTTTATTCACGCAACCGCACATTCGAGCGTTAATATGCTAATCTATACACATGGAGAAAAAACACGCAGGAGTTGTGCCATAGTCTGGAGAAAGGCATGGTTTGGACTACATCCGCCACCCAACTAGTGTGTGTGTGTGTGTGTGTGTGTGTGTGTGTGTGTGTGTGTGTGTGTGTGTGTGTGTGTGTGTGTGTGTGTGTGTGTGTGTGGGTTTCCATTTGGTGAGTCAGAGTCCTGTGCAGGGTAAATGAATCATGGAAACATTTGTGGAGACTATTCTTTTTGCTGTATTTTAGCCTCCTCCTGCTTCCACAGTTTGTTCCTAACACGTTTCCTGGTGATCACCATAGTTATTTTCTTTCATCTGATCCAGGGTCAGTTGAACCTACAAAGCTTTGGGACTTAAGTCTTAAGAGTTTATTGTGTATTGTATGCTTTTTACATTATGGAACCACCTGCGCTGGTGTTAATCATTTTCCCTCTTCCATTTTAATTCCGTTTTATTAGGTATCTATAGTTTATTTGCTAAAGCGAGGACATGATAAATAAAAAACATTGATAAGGTTTGATGGATTATGTTAAATAACACCACTGAAAGGACAGTTTAAAATATGTTTCCTGTGATGATAAGATTTGGTTTCATTTCCTGCCACAGTCACACCAGAGTTACCATGGTGATAAAATGAGGTGCATCAGTGGGGCCGATAAAGAGATTTTGAGCAAAATTATCATCTTGTGCTGTAATCATGCAGACAGTATTCCAACGGCAGGTTTGGTAGTGGGGAAGGGTTTTCTGGTAGCTCTGGTTGTAACACGTTACAGCTGTTGCCTCCCTATGAACAGCAATAATCTGGAAACAACACAGTGGTGTGTCAGGTGTAGGGTTGTGTGGTACACCCAGAATTTACCATTACTGAAGTTTCGGACTCTTATCGACATCATTTTGCCAGGGTGTAGCCTGCCGCTCACCAGTAACTGAACAAGAAAGAAGAAAAACACACACACACACACACACGCTCACACACACACACACACACGCACACACAAGGCCACTGGCCATAACACCTACCCCCTCAAAATCCAAACCAAAAGGTTAGGGGGACATGAGAAACTCTGAAAGGCAAACGAAAGCTAGGGTTGTCACGGTAACCGGTGTAGCGGTAAACCCTGGTAAAAAAGTTGACAATAATAATAACCGTCTTGTTTTTAAAACAAATATATTATCTCGGTGGGTTACCGTGGCTGCGGTGTAGGCGCGGTGACCCTTACCAGCCACCGTATCATCTGCTGAAGTTGCCGGCGGCACAAGCGCACTTTGTTGTTTACAACCAGAACTTTCTTGAAGCTAACGCTGAAATAATGGCCAAAGGAGGAGACGGCAGCGCTCAGGACATTTATTATCCCTCAAAGAAGACAAAGTGGGAAGTACGGGCATCTTTTGGATATCTGAAGAATGCCGAGGGACAGCTGATAGAAGGCGGCTATCCTGTTTGCAGCACGTGCAGAAAAAGTGTCTGTGAAAGGCAGCAACGCTTCAAATCTCATGACACATCTGCGTGACCATCACCCACAACTCTACAGTCAACGCAAGGCAAGCTAATGTTAGCGTTTTAGTTAAAATGCGTGATCCGAGGATTTGGGTTGAGGGAGAATGCAACGAATCGCTATATAAAGCAGCCGCAGCGCCGCTACCTGCATATAAACCGTGTCGCGGACACCGCCATGTTGAAATGACGCTATGCATTACGGGGCTCCCAGGGGCAGATAAGAGTTGGTCTCTCTCCGAGAATAATTATGAATTTAACAACGATTACTGCCTGATGACATTTTCCCACATCTGCAAAGCTCACTGGAAGGACACAAACCGAGGACGATACTTTCCTGATATAGGGATTATTACTCAAGTACGGGTAAAAAAGTATCTGATTAGAAGGCTACTTGAGTACTGAGTATCATCTGATCAAATATTTTTAAATGATGACATCAAACAGACAAAAAATAAGGAGTTATGGGCAAATATTGGTATTTTAAAGACTAAAGGGGAAAAAATGTAAACAAATAAACAACATAATTACAAAATAACACATTTTAGGCTAAATTTAGACACAAACTGAGTACAATATTTCCCGACATACAGGGTTTATTTAATTGTGTGAAAATGTAGCACGTTTAAAAAAAAATACCGCGATAATACAGAAAACCGTGGTAATTTTGGTCACAATAACCGTGAGGTTACATTTTCACACCATGACAACACTACTAAAGCCTCAATAAAGCATCAGCTAAGATGTTGACTGTACCTCTCTTGTGCCTAATATCAAGATGATAATCGTGCAATTTCAAAGCCCATCGCATGAGTCTTTGATTGTGGTTATACATCTCAGAGAGGAAAACCAGTGGGTTATGGTCAGCCAAAAGCGCCAAAATATATCTGCTGAAGCGCCAAAAACAGAGCCAAAGCCTCAAAGGTTTAAGGAGACATTAATCAATAATGTGCAGTTCTATTTATAGATAATAACTCAGTTACTTTAGCTTGTTTCCTTGGCAACCATATCTGTGACGTGGTGTTGAAACATGTGACGTGTATTTCTTATTTCGTTAGTTACACTTACCGAATTTTCTGGAGTATAAGTCGCTCCGGAGCATAAGGGGCTCTGCACACGGGAGGCGACAAACGACCGCCATCAGCGAAATTTGTCTCTGTCGCTTTTATTACCTGTCGCACGGGAGGCGATCCGCGGCAGCGGCAAAGCCGTCTACGCCTTCTGTTCCATGGTGAAATCGAAACGTCCGTTGTGTTGATTGGCTGTGTCAGGTTGGAGGGAATTAAGGTTATTTAAGCGGTTCAGAGTTAATAAAGCGGTAGATATGATGTTTCACAAGGTGCTGCTAGAGTTATGTGAAATCTCACTTCTGATTTTACTATAAAACATAATAATAATCAACTTCTCCTCCATGTTTGCTCGGAGGTGTGCGGAGCATCTTGTCCGCTCATTGGTCAGTGAATGAAACCTCCGTTGATTGGTCCTCGTCCGAGCGACAGCGATGAAAGTTGAAAATATTTCAACTTTCTGGGATCGCGTCGCTGGGTCGCCTGTGCACGACACGTGCACGAGCGCAACATTTCACACACACGTTTTTTTCGTTTCGCTTGGTAGGAGAGAGACCCGCGATTATCGCTTTGTCGCGCATGTCTCATTGAAAAAGAATGGAGGAGAGGCGATGTCGCCTCCCGTGTGTCGAGCGCCTAAGTCGCACCCGCCATAAAATGTATAATGAAAAAGAAAAAAACATAAGTCGCACTGGACTATAAGTCGCATTTGGGGTCGAAATTTTATTTTATTTTTTTACAAAATCTTAGACCAAGCGTTTCACATTGCAAGACAAGTACCGGTAACTAACAGAATAAACAACCAGAGCGCAGCAGCGCGCCACGGTCTCCAGCAGAGGATGACGGTGTTTCAAACCCTCCCAGCAGGTGGAGAGAGCGCCCGCAGCACCCCGCCACAGGCTGCAGCAGGTGATGGCGGTGTTTGAAACCCTCGCAGCGGGGCAGAGGAGCTGAAAGCTGGACCGGAGCCGACCCGCAGCAGTGTGCAAGGGTCTCCAGCAGGTGATGGCGGGGCAGGGGAGCTCATTCCTGGTTCTGAGCCGGCCCGCAGCACCGCGGTATACATAATTTGGTATATAAGTCGCAGGACCAGCCAGACTATGAAAAAAAGTGCGACTTATAGTCCGGAAAATATGGTAGTTCTTTCCTGTTAATATTCAGTAACATTTGGATAGATTCATAGCTGATTATTCAGAATCTGTGAGAATAAAATAATCACCGTCCGCTACAGAGTCAGGAGATGAAGCTCTGCATTAGAAACGTAACCGTGTGTGTGTGTGTGTGTGTGTGTGTGTGTGTGTGTTGATTATTCCATCAACTCATTTCTCTTAAGCACGTAGAATTTCTCTGTGTTTGAAATGTGCTATATACCGTAATTTCTGGACTATAGAGCTCCCCTCAATATAAGCCGCACCAGCAAAAACAAAGGTTTTCCACACACACACACACACACACACACGCCGCACTCAAACACAAGCCGCGGCGCAGCAGCCACATGCGGGTCTCCGGCGCACAGCGCATGTACGGCCATAACATAAGATAATCAGACAGAAAGACGCTACACTGAGGTTTTTCCTTGTTGTTTTAGTTCAACAAAACAGATTTTAAACACGGGTCAACGTGCCTCCAAGTGTAGAAAAGCGAACAGTACTGATAGCATTCATATTTCTGGATGATTAGAAAATAAAAACTGCACACTAAACATGCCTGGTTAGTAAATAAAACACACTTGCCTACCAGAAGAAGTCATTCGCTCTCATCTTCCTCCTGCGCCCTAAAGCCATTAAAGTCCTCTTCTTCAGGGTCGGAGCTGAACAGCCTCAGAAGAGCTTCGTCACAAACCTTTTCTGTGGCGATGTCAGTGTCGCTGTCCGTGTTGCTGTCGTCATCCCCGGGTGAAGCTGGCTTGAATGAGTTCTTCCCGCTGCCGTCTCCAGCGCCGAACCATGGATTCATTCATGCCAAGCTCACGTGCGGCAGCGCTGTTTCCCTCCTTTACTGCCAGATCGATGCCTTCAGCTTAAATGCAGCATCATATGAACTCATGCGTGTAGTTACCATGATG
The DNA here is from genome assembly GCF_043380555.1 of Nothobranchius furzeri. Taxonomy (NCBI): domain Eukaryota; kingdom Metazoa; phylum Chordata; class Actinopteri; order Cyprinodontiformes; family Nothobranchiidae; genus Nothobranchius; species Nothobranchius furzeri. Next base: position 2,217,799 of record NC_091749.1, on the reverse strand, counting down.
AGGGGGTATGGACTTGAAAAACATTCTTCGTGGTGCCGGCTGCTTGCGTGTGCTAAATTAAAATGAGCACTTTCTTCCATTTCCACTTTTGACTTCCACCTGTTTCACTTCCTGCTAAAGCGCCCCCTAGTGGCAGGTGAAGGAAAACCTTCAGTAAAGCCGCTCCTCATCATAAGCCGCACGGTTCAAAGCGTGGGGAAAAAAGTAGCGGCTTATAGTCCGGAAACTACGGTAAATAAAGCTGCCTGGCTGCTACTTAAGTTATTATTACAAAACATTTTCATTCAAAAATCCACTTTTTGAGTTTGGTTGATTTTATTTTTTTACAAAGGGATTTATTATTAAGCTCATATTCAAATAAAAATATTATAGTTAAGTCACAATAACACGGTATAAAAGAACAAATGACACTCCTAATATTTTTGTTGTGTCAAATATAAAATTAGTAGATTGGACCGGGTGTGTGTGAACACACACAGGTACGGCTTTAATCAGACCAACGTGGGCCCAGGACAATAAGGATCCAGAGACTGTGACCACGGGCCACTTTTCGCTTCATGCTGACTCTGAATAAGGTGAATGTGAAGAATGGTGAGGGGAATATTTTGATGTGGAGTTTCTTACTCGAGGTATGTTTGAATGAGGGACGGGTCTGACCCCTGACCTCAGATTCAGAGGCAGCGTGAAGACTACTCCAGACTTTCAGCTGGAGTAAGAGTGTTGCAGCAGATGGTCGGGCCCCAAGGAGCCCTGAACGGACTCGGTTCTGTGTCTGACGCTTGTTTAAAAACCTCCAGTAGACAGAAATCTGTTTGTTCTCCCAGATTCTGCTTTTCTACTGAGTCCCACTTTTCCTTCTAACCCGATTTACCAACGTTTACAACAAGTATTTAATAATTATAAAGTAAATCAACAAGTCAGAGCTGATATGTTATTTAACTATAAGACTTTACTTATCTTTCATAGAAGAACAAAAGTACATGATTGTTTATGTGCAGATTTAGGTTTTTACTGTGTTTTAGGTGATGTTTAAGAACTACAAAAGGAGAGGGGATAATGTCAGAGATGTTAATGTTTGGAGTTCAGTTAAGTTCACAGGAACCAGACAGATGGACCGGGTCTGGGGGCCTGCAGCAACTTTTCTGCTCGCTGATATAAGTGAATTCCAGGCTTAGCGCCGAAATCCGTGTTTATTCAATTATGTGATTGTCTGTTTTCCACGTGGCTGAAATCAGCAGCTTACAGAAGGGAGATCTACAGGCTCTGTCTAATTGCTGGAACCTCCTCATGTAATAGAAATGACGTCCATCATGTGAGCCTGAGCAGAACGCGTTTCACTTTCAGGCTTGTCTCCGAAAACACTGAAGTCTGTTTCTAGGTTAGATAATAGAATTCACAATAAAGCTGGTTCTGAGTAGCTCTATGGACCGGACCGGACCGGGGCGTGGTGGTCCGCTGCTCGCTGCAGCGAGGCCTTTAGGAGCCCTACAGGAACTCCACCCCCGCATGCTCAACATTCAAGATCTGACTTATGCAGCGGGCATAAATAGACCTGTGTGTGTGTGTGTGTGGTTGGGGGGGGGGGGGGGGGATTTCACTTTTGATCCACTTCTCCTTATTCACTGATATTTCCTGTCTCATTATTTTACTGGACAGTGGTGCAGGGTTTCCCCCAGAAAAGGAGTTACGCCTTGCAGATTCGACCGTGGGGGGTGGGGGGGGCGCTCCGCCCTGCAGCGCTCCTACATGAGAGCAGGGTTGCTCACGTTCTGTTGCTGTTTCTCACCAGTATCAGCTGATGGAGGGCTCTAGTTTTGTTGCGCCGTTCGTGTCAGCGGACACGGTAGGGTTGAGGAGAGGGGCGGGGCATGACGCTTAGCCTGGCGGGCCGCCAGGCTTATAAAGCACTGGGGGAAAACCTGGTGGTGTGTTTAATATACACTACAGTCCTGTCCTGTAGGAAGTGTTGTGGAGAATACTTTTTAAATGTATTTAGTTACAGACTACTGAATACCTGCTTTAAAATGTATTTTGTAACAATCCGTTACTTTGCTGGTACTGTATTCTAAATATTTGGAATACTTCCTCTAACACACGAGCCAGCCTGTTCCAAAGGGGATGTGGGCTTGAGAAAAGATCCCAATAAAGATAAGAGCGTCAACAACTTACTGGAAATATGTGACGGATGCATTTTGGATTAAAATGGTATTTCCTGCTGACGTAGTTCTCCTCTCCAGTGAGACCAGTGGCCAGATGAAGCATCTGGACTCCTCAACTTACTGGTTCATTAGGATTAACATTCCAATTATTATGGTTATCCTTGAAATTAGCTTTCATACAAAAACATCTTAAAACCCCTGCTCTGCTAGAAGATACAACTACCACAGATAATAAAGTTACACACTGTGAAGCCTAACAGCATATCTTAATAAATAAGGTCAGTTCAAATAAATAATTTCCCTGAAAAAATCTCAATACCTGACTTTTATGAGGTTTGCCTTACTCAACAGTGAAAATCTTAATTACTAACTCAGCAGATTTGAGTATGTCTTTTATTTTAGTGTTCCAAGTATTAAACAAATTACTTTTGTTAGATATACTTATTTTATTTTAGTTGATGTCCATAAATTCATTTTAAGTAAAGCAACAGAATAGGCCCTGCTGAATCGGGTAGGCGACCCTGTGTATGCCTATCTCCAGCGGTCAATGGGCAATCAGGCAGGGCACACCCTGGACAGAGAGCAAGCCCAAAATTTATATCAATGTTTTTGTTTCATAAAGATATTGATCTACTATAGAAAAATTTTAACTGCTCATAAATGTATAAATGTTTGTTGTGACTTATTTGTCATTAAGTCTTCAGTTGCTATAGAAGTACAGTCCTGTTGTCGGCACTGAAATTGTATTTGTGCGAGTATTTTATTTTGAAGAGAACTTTCAGGAAATGCATTCTTCACTGTCTGTGTTGCTCTGCACGGGCCTAAAATCTGAGCCCGTGTCCCGCCCGGCCCGAGGGGGTGGAGGCCCGACCCGGTCCGAAAAGGTTTTCAGGATTCTCTGGCCCGACCCGAGCCCGACTTTTTTTTAACCAACTAAATGAAAACGAAGTGCGTCAATCCTGACCAATGTGTTAAAAGATGTGCAGGATCCGATCAATTTGTTTTTCCCTCGTTTACCGTCACGGAGATGACGGCGCAGGCTCTGGTGTTAATCAAGTTAAATGTTCTCTCTTTCCAACAATTTTCACAAGAAAACAAAACAGTTAAAAGCAGGGCTTGTGTTGACCGGACAGTTCCCGTATTTGACCATTTATTTTGACGGAGAAAGAATAGAAAGAATTACCCCGACGCATGCAGACGATCTGACATTTTATTCTACGCACATCGCAGATGTAGCTAAATCACCCAAGAAAAGATTCCCATCTGAACATCTGAGCTGGACACTGCTCAGCGCAGCTCACTGTCAGCGCATATGTGCACAGTGAGCTGAAGTTGTGGACAGAGGCTTGGAGCGCGTTGCAGAACCAGAGCGCATGTGGGAAGATTCCTCCCACTGAAGCGAGAGTTTTCCAAACCCGGTCTCTCAGAGAGACTTGTCACTTAGAAAATGTTCCCTGATGATGAAACTTTGGCTGAATAGCGCTTGTTCCTGTCTCCAATGTGGCGACACATCCATGAGCCGTCTGAGGAGAAGCCCAGAATCTCTTCAGCTCATAAATTGCCTATATGATTACGCACAAGCGTGACCCGTCAACACGGTCTCACAGAAAGACTGGGTTGGACCTGTTCAGGTTTATGCAGACGATCTTTACATAGAATTGACTTACAGATATAAAATTAATGCAGTAAAATATAAAGCATTTTATGTAAATATCCATTCATTATTTTACAAGCACAGAGAGCCGCATCAGATGGATGGAAGAGCCGCGGGTTGTGACACGTTTTCTCCAGGACCAGAGAGGACGCAAACTCGATACATCTCTTTTATTGTGAGGTGATAATTTCTCCGAGTTTTGCGGTTACGGGCGGGAGTAGACATGCACGCTACGGGTGCGGGCGGGAGTGTAACACACGTTGCAGTTGCAGGCGGTAATGGTCAGAGATTCAGCGGGAGCGGGCAGTAGCGGGATGAAGAAAACAGTCCCGCGCAGGGCTCTACTGCTGCGTTTGTGTTTCAGTTTTTTTATGAATTCGATTAAAAATAAAGGCACCCGGCCCGTGTCCGAGGTAATTACACAGTCGTTGGCCCGAAGCGTGGCCCGAGGGCCTAGGGCTTCATTGCAGGATTTTATGCTCTTGATAGAGAAACCAATATATAAACATGAGGTTATGAAGCTGTGATGTTGCTCGTGTCCCAAATAATGAGCATTACATGTTCAAGTTAAAGACGCTGGCGCCCGTCATCTTTTCAGAATCTTTTATTCCACATTAATGTCAGTCATTTCTATCTAAAGGGTATTTCTCTTAAGTGGGGCTTTGCTTGCACTGGGGTTGTCACGGTGTGAAAATTTTACCTCTCGGTTATTCTGACCAAAATTATCACAGTTTGCGGTATTATTGCGTTTTTTTTAAACATGTTGCATTTCCAGACAACTAAATAAACCCTGTATATCAGGAATATATTGTCCTCAGTTTGTGTCTAAATTTAGCCTAAAATGTGTTATTTTGTAATTATGTTGTTTATTTGTTTACATTTTCCCCTTTAGTCTTTAAAATACCAATATTTGCCCATAACTCCTTATTTTTTGTCTGTTTGATGTCATCATTTTAAAAATATTAGACCAGATGATACTCAGTACTCAAGTAGCCTTCTAATCAGATACTTTTTTACCCTTACTTGAGTAATAAACCCTATATCAGGAAAATATCGTCCTCGGTTTGTGTCCTTCCAGTGAGCTTTGCAGATGTGGGATAATGTCATCAGGCAGTAATCATTGTTAAATTCATAATTATTCTCGGAGAGAGACCAACTCTTATCTGCCCCTGGGAGCCCCGTAATGCATAGCGTCATTTCAACATGGGGGTGTCCGCGACACGGTTCATATGCAGGTAGCGGCGCTGCGGCTGCTTTATATAGCGATTCGTTGCATTCTCCCTCAACCCAAATCCTCGGATCACGCATTTTAGCTAAAACGCTAACGTTAACTTGCCTTGCGTTGACTGTAGAGTTGTGGATGATGGTCACACAGATGTGTCATGAGATTTGACGCGTTGCTGCCTTTCACAGACACTTTTTCTGCACGTGCTGCAAACAGGATAGCCGTCTTCTATCAACTGTCCCTCGGCATTCTTCAAATATCCAAAAGATGCCCGTACTTCCCACTTTGTCTTCTTTGAGGGATAATAAATGTCCTGAGCGCTCCTTTGGCCATTATTTCAGCTTTAGCTTCAAGAAAGTTTTGGTTGTAAACAACAAAGTGCGCATTAAGCTAGCTGCTATTGGAAGGATGATCTCAGCATCAGCCAATCATGAAGAGCTTAAATGTATGCCCACCAATGTTGGGCACCCCTTGTGGGTATATAAGTGGAACGACCCCACTGTTCGCCTCCGATGGCTCTTAGTCCTAACAGAACCAGTGGGGCCAGCGGCTTAAGGGCTGCGACTAGACTCATAGAATCTGGGGTTACAATACGTAACTAACGTTCTATTTCGTCTAGTCTTAGCCCTTAAGCTAGCTGCTATTGGAATAAAGCGCAGCTGGATGGGTTTACGCCACACTGGTTAGCTCAACCAAATGGACACCCAACAGGTCTCCTTTTAGCGAGGGACGCTCAGCCTCAGCCCAGGGCTTAAAAGGCTGAGGCAGCCAGAGAGAAGAGTGGGGCCACCACTAAAAAATATCATCCACAAGAGGATGAAATTCATTCAAGCAGGGCTGATGTGGTGCCATAATGCTTTCATTCAGCCTGCTGAGGTCCAAGCACTGAACGAGTGATGGATCCTGAAGACACATCTCATAAATAATGACGAGTAAAGGAACAGGGTGAACCCCATGAAGCAGCCTGACAAATGTCTTCCATCGACACACCACTGTGGAGCGCCATAGAAGAGGAAATCCCTCTGGCTGAGTGAGCCCTGAGTGTCTCAGGAGGATCCCGCCCTGATGATGTGTAAGCGAGTGAAATGGCGTCACACAGCCCGTGTGAAAGACGCTGGGTCGACAGCGCTCCGCCCATCTCACAACCAGAGCAGAAAAAAGCACATCGGCTTGGATTATACAGACGGGATTATGTGTGTGAATTAATGCCGGTTAAAGTATTAAAGTGTTGTTGGTGTGCATGTTGTTTAGTTGCTAATGCTATAATTAGTATAATCAGGGTTTTTTCGTGAGCCCTACACACTGTGAGTGATGCGCGTTTGGGGAGTGCTGGCACTGGTTTAGTGTGAGATACTGGAGGTGTGGCATGAGAGCGTGTGAAGAAGGTCAAATGCATGTGTCTCATACTCAGTGCATTGTTAGTAGCACTTAGGCCTAGTCCACACGTAGCTGGGTTTCTAAAAAAACGAATATCCGTCCCTCCAAAAACTTGCATCCACACCACCTCGTTTAAAAACAAACTCTGTCCACACGTACCCAGATAAATACGTTGTTAAGGACATGCCAGACCTGTAGGCGGCAGTACTTCCCCGTTCTTAACCTCGTCCTTCGTCTGTGGTCTTCCGCAAGGAGCAGTAGTTCCTCTTGCAAAAACAAACAAGCAAAAAGCGCTTGGACGATTGATAAAGCGAGCGCAGCTCTGAGGGCATCCATGATGCCGGCTAGTGTAAACACAGGTCGCACACGTGATGTCAGCATTTTTTTGTCGCGGAAAGTGACGTTGCGGACCTTAAAACTCCGGTTTTGTCCGTCCACACGCAGACACCCAAAACGGAGAAAACGTAGATCTTCACTTTGTTTTCGTGTGGATGACAGGCCAAAACGTAGAAAAATATCTACGTTTTGGCTAGTGATGGGTACCTTTGACATTTGAATCGATCCGGCACTAATTACCGGTACCTAGGAATCGATACCGGTACTTAACGGTACCAATTTTCGATACTTTTGAGTGTTTATTATTTTAATTCTCTTTTATAATTAAATATATATTTTTCTCAATATATAACCATATTTGATAAATATCACGATAAATAACATACAACAGTTTGTATTTTAACATCATCCTTGTAGTTTTATAAGCTGATAATTAAACTGAAGCAAACATCTTTACTATGAACTAAATTTACTGTGTGTCTTCATTCCTTTTGCCGTCTTTTTCATTTGATTTTTCCTACTGGGAAGTTAGAATTTCCTAGGAGAAAGCGAACGCACCATTAGCTGATAACAATGGTAGCAATGGAAGCTAACATATCAAGCTAACGATATCTTAAACAGTTTATTTAGCTGCTGGAGCAGATTAAAACGATGATGCCTCACACTTAGATCGTCACTGGTTTCGTCTTCACCCGTCAAATTTAGTAAAGTGAAGCCAAACTTTAGAGAGCGTTCATGTTGTTCTAGTCAGAGATTCGGAGTTCCGAAGAGAAAGCGAACGCACCATTAGCGAAACGGAAGCTAACATATCAAGCTAATTATATTTACCTACCGGAGCACATTAAGATGAGGATGTCTCACTTAGATAGTTGTCGCTGGTTTCATCATCACCCAGTTACCCATCACATTTAGTGAAGTGGACCCAAGCTTTAGCCTGCGTTCTCTCTACTGTGCTGCTCTGTTTACAACGGGCTCGCAGCGACCGACGACAAAACGCTCTTGCGCATGCGCAGCTGTCTTGGCAAGTTCTCGTTATGATGGACGGGTACCGAAACGAGGCACCGTTTGAAATGATGTGAATCGGTGCTCGGTCGGTACTATGGAATTCGGTCGGTACCTTAAAAAGTACCGAATTCGGTACCCATCCCTAGTTTTGGCAGATCCCCGGCTACGTGTGGACAGGGCCTGTGTTTCTGGTTCTGACCCGGGACCTCGGGTTTCTTCAGCAGAAACTGGTTCTGCCGTCTCTCACGCCACACGGATGTAACTGTTCTGTTAGATTAGATTCTTCTGGTCTTGCTTTACACACACACACACACACACACACACACACACACACACACACACACACACACACACACACACACACACTCTACTGTCTTTTGTCTTAGTGAGGACCATATATTGACTTCCATTCATGCTTGTGACTGTACTATGCCTAACCCATAACCAATGCTGATATATTCCTACCTCTGACCTTATCTGAGACCTAATCCACACCATACCTCTAAAAGCAACTGGTAGACATTTTTAAAATATTGAGGACCGCAAAAATGACCTCACTCTGATGGTTAAAACCTCATGATGGTCTTCAGTATGTAAGTCCAAGAACACACACACACACACACACACACACACACACACACACACACACACACACACACACACACACACACACACACACACACACACACACACACACACACACACACACACACACACACACACACACGCGCATGCTGTGATCGGTTCTAAGCTATATAAGAGGAACTGGGTGTTGTTTCCTCTGTGATTGTCTGACAGAACGTCTTGATTCCCAAAGCCTCTCAAACAGAACTTCTCCAGACCCTGTTCATGGCTCGTCCCCCAGTGTGCGTGTGTTTTTGTTGTTGCTAGGCAGCGACTTGCCGTAGCTGTGGAATGACCCTCAGTAACAGAAGAGGAGGATGGGAGGGGATTTCTGTTTTGGTTTGGCTCTATTCTCAGAAACAGCAGTTGCCTTGTCTAAAATAAGGCTCCAACGCTTTATTTCTCAATTCTGGTTCCTGACAGACGGACGTCTCGCCCTCTGGTTGTTGTTACTCTTACAGCAGATGTACAGTAACTAGTAGGTCACTTATAACACGCCGGTCTGTTGAGATAGCTCCTAGTAAAAGTCTAAAGTCCTTTAGGGAAAAAAATCACTGGGTCTTTCTTTTTTTATCAGAAATGTAAACATGTTTATAAAACCAAATATACAGAAACCTCCCAACACATGTACAAACGCAGCATAAATGTTTAAAATCGTTTGAATGATTCATTTGATTGAGTGTTGCAGACCTGCTGTTTTACTTGAAGGATAATAAATGCTCCCTACATGCTTCAGTCACACAATCAGAGACAGGGCGATGGTGGTGGCGCAGGAGTTAAGTGCTCACCATGTAATCCGAAGGTTGCAGGTTGGAGTCCTGCTCAGTCTGTCGCTGCCGTTGTGTCCTTGGGCAACACCCCCCCTTTGCCTTCTGGTGGTGGTCGTAGGGACCGGTGGCACCAGTGCTCAGCAGCCTCGGTGGCTCATCCCCACCAGCGTGTGAATGGCTGATTGTGTTGCAAAGCGCCTTGGGGGGTTCTAGTACTCTAGAAGGCGCTATATCAAAAACAGGCCACTTACATAGACGGCTGTTACTAGACCAGCTCAGAGCTGCATGTCTGCACGGATGGCACACTAATGAGCTGACAGCTGCTGTAACCCAGCTTTTATCAAATTCAGGAAAGATTGGTGACCCAAGTTCTCTCCGTCTGGACTTGACTGCTGATTGGACCTCTTTACTCTCTGGTGTTGAGGGTTGGTCCATGTGGCACGTTCCCATGTGGTGTAGTGTGTAGATCTGGTAATAAACAGTCCTGGTTATTCTTTATTTTTACATTAAAGCAGAACTTTGTTCAGTCGTGTGAACTTTAAAATGTCGTTGAGACAAATATGATCTCAGCATTTTCCTAAACTTAAAATCAGGTTATTCACGTGTATTTATTACCAATTAATGAATTCACAAGTAGTTTTAGCTTCATAGCATTCTTAAGTGTCAAGTGTGAAAACAAGGAGTTTGAGTCAAAAAGCATTGGTGCCATAGAACCGTGAGTCCTTTCCTGGTAACCTTCATTTCTTCTCTGTAATGAAGGGTTTTGTCCTTAAGGACAGGGTGGTGAAGCAGCTCTCGGCACTTGGACGCTTGGGGCGACGGTGGCACAGGAGTTAAGTGCTCGCCTCGCTATCGGAAGGTCGCAGGTTCGAGATCCGCTCAGTCTGTCGCTGTCGTTGTGTCCTTGGGCAAGACACTTAATCCCTCCTTGCCTGCTGGTGGTGGTCGGAGGGACCGGTGGCGCCAGTGCTCGGCAGCCTCGCCTCCGTCAGTGCGCCCCAGGGCAGCTGTGGCTACATCGTAGCTCATCCCCACCAGTGTGTGAATGTGTGTGTGAATGGGTGAATGACTGGTTGTGTTGTAAAGCGCCTTGGGGGGTTCCAGGACTCTAGAAGGCGCTATATCAAATACAGGCCATTTACCATTTACCATTTGTCCTCCTGCTCCCTGTCCTGGATCCAAACATTAAGCTGTGTGTGTTTTTTCTGTTGCAGCTTGCAGGAGGGGTCATACTGGGCGTGGCCCTCTGGCTCAGAAACGACGGCAAGATCAGCAGCCTGCTGGGGCTGGAGCTGGATGGAACTCAAGCCCCCAACTCCTTCTACGTCTGTACGTACCCGTCTGCGTCTCTGTCTCATGAGGCTGTCTCACTGGTCCGTACGGTCAGAGCGGTAGCAGCAAGAGCGTCTTGTTCCCCACATGTTTTATAGGAGTTATTCTGTGGATATATTAACCAAACTAAACCAGCTGTTTAACTCTGGTGTTAATCAGATTCTGGTCCAAAGGTGTCCTCCAACAGCTCCTGGTTGAAGGACGTGTTGGACAGATGCATGGACGCAGTAGAGAGCTTTAAGGTTGGTTTATGCTTGACGCGTCCGCGAGGTCCGCACGGCTCCGCGCGGAAAAGCTGCGTCATTTTGCGTCATTTTAACAACCACGCCCCTCCACCGCGTCTCCGCACGGCCCAAGATTTCCGCAACGCGCACCTCGGAAAATTTCTAACCACGCGGACGGTCGGACGCGGAAAAACATGGCGGACCGGCACGGCAGAGGTTTGTAAATACAGACATTTGTATGACTCAGCTCTCAGAGATCACCGTGATCAACATGTTGTTAATAATTCTTGGACAGAAAAAGCTCGCACTGTCGGAAAAGACGAGAACGCTGTTAAAAATGCTGAAATACCATGTTGTAAACAGTGATTTCTACTTCTACTATGGTGTAGTGTTGGATGCATGCTGTAGAGCTCCATGCTGCCCCCTACAGTTTGGGAGAATATTGGCTCACTGCAGAGACGAGCCACATGAACCATAAACGCTGCGAGTTGTGAAGCGCGTTCCAGCCGCGAGCCGCATCACTGCGCGGAAAGTGAATGCGTCAAGCATAAACCAAGCTTTAGCTGCTGCAGCAGAAGCTGGTGGTTTGTGCTGCTGTGGTGAGACGAATGAACCTTTCAGAAGGATGTTGTTGTTGTTGAGTTCCAAGTTCTCCCAGACTCTGGACTCCTTCAGTCTTTAAAATGTTTGTATCTCAGCTAGTTTGAGCTCAGCTTTGGCCACCATGATGGTTTAGAACGGGGTGGGGAACCCTGGTCAAGGGCCGCTGTCCAGCATATTTTAGTTTCAACCCTGCATCATCACACCTGATTTCAATCAGCAGGTGATTAACAGGCCTGTGTGGAGCCTGATGAGCTGCTGAACAGGTGAATCACCCACTGAGGCCCTGTCCACACGTAGCCGGGGATCTGCCAACACGTAGATATTTTTCTACGTTTTGGCCTGTCATCCACACAAAAACGGAGTTTTTTCACACGAAAACGGATCTTTTTAAAAACTCCGGCCAAAGTGAAGATCTGCGTTTTCTCCGTTTTGGGTGTCTGCGTGTGGACGGACAAAACCGGAGTTTTAAGGTCCGCAACGTCACTTTCCGCGACAAAAAAATGCTGACATCACGTGTGCGACCTGTGTTTACACTAGCCGACAGCATGGATGCCCTCAGAGCTGCGCTCGCTTTATCAATCGTCCAAGCGCTTTCTGCTTGTTTGTTTTTGCAAGCGGAATTACTGCTCCTTGAGGAAGACCACAGACGAAGGACGAGGTTAAGAACGGGGGAAGTACTGCCGCCTACAGGTCTGGCATGTCCTTAACAACGTATTTATCCGGGTACGTGTGGACAGAGTTTTTTTTAAAACGCGGTGGTGTGGATGCAAGTTTTTGGAGGGGCGGATATTCGTTTTTAAAAACCCCGGCTACATGCGGACTAGGCCTGAATCAGAAGTGTTGGGGCAAACAGGTGCAGGATACCGGCCCTCGAGGACCAGGGTTCCCCGTGCCTGGTTTAGAAACTAGCTTGGGATGATCTGGCCAATGACTAAAGGCCTACACACTTTCCTCTGAAAAAAAGCATTTGTAGTTTGATCTAACGGCCTGTTTCTTCTCACAAATCCCATTTAGTTCATATGTGCTAAGTTTTTAAATGAACTCAGAGACAGAACTATCCCAGATAAATGTGGTCACTGTGCTGTTTTTATCCAGACCTTTCACTCACTGTAAGAACGCTGACTCACAACAGGAGTGTCCTTCTGCTTTGTTGCTGCTAAACAGAAAAACTCCTTTCTAGACTACAACTAGATGTGAGGTTATGATCAGAAAAAAAAAATCAGCCAGAGCAAGTTTAAGGCAGCTTGTTGTCTGGGGTCCTTCGTAGAGCTGAGGAAAATAATTTAACAATCTTTGAAGAAGCGCATCATACTCAGTAGTAGCCGCTAGCATTAGCCACTAGCTTGCTCCATCTTTAAGCGATTATTAGATGTATTCTTGCACGTCTGCTTGATCAGGAAACCTCTGGGTCAACGTTCTGCTCTAAACTTTGCATTTGGCTTTGTAGCTTTTATTATTTGAGACGTTCGTGTGTGCTTTAGTGAGCCTTTTCACCATGACTGCCAACCGGAGCGTTGTTTATGCCAAATCCCTCCCCTGTGATAGGATATGAGCCATCTCTAGATGAAATTTAAACAAGTATACAATAATTATGAATGTATAATTAAATGAAAGTACCTGTGGGACATTTGAAATGTTTGTCTCTAGCTCTCAACTTTGAGTAGGTAGGTAGGTAGGTAGGTAGGGAGGGAGGGAGGGAGGGAGGGAGGGATTGGAATTTTAAGATTTTTTTAGGATTCAGAAATATTTAATCCTATTTTCTGTGACGCAGTATGCTTTCAAATGTATGTATTTTACTGGTAAATAAATTACAGAAAGTAGAAGAAATAGTGATAAAATCATGATCGTGATTTTTTTCCCCCATATCGTCCAACCCTACGCTGAACTTGAGATTGTTATCCACACCTTCATCTCCTCTCCTCACCTACTTCACCCTGGAAGCATAACAGCAACAGAATCGTTGACCCGCGACTTTTGCTGCAGTCCTGTACACACCGGGGACCTCGTTTATCAACCGTACTTAGGCACAGAGCTGTGCATATTTCATGCGTAAGCACGAATTTACACATTGTGTGGTATGTACCAACTTGTACGTGTGCGTGAACATGTTCATAAATATAAGAACAGCTCCGACCATGCGTAGGAACAGCATCTAGTGGTAGAACGGGGGATTCTAGTTTTAGTTGCGTTTGGAGACCACAAACAATTATTGATATTTGAGTAGGGATGAGCCTACGGCACGGATAAAGCATTTTTGACGAATACGAGCATGAAACGGGTAAAACTCGTTAATATCTGTAATCGTGCTGAAGGAAAATCCTCACTGGGTAACTCACTGTCTTCACGCTCTGTGATTGGCCAGTCACGTAGAGCTCCCGCCCCTCCCTACACACAAAACTCTGCAGCCAGTAACTCAGTCCGTCCGGCCCATCCAAGCACGCACACACACACACACACAGTAACGGATCTCTGTGCTTGCTTCACTGTTGCTCACGTTTCTTCAGAACTCCCAAGGTTTTCCTCGGCTCACCTCTTTTTCGGTTGAATATTTAACCCTTTGATTAGGTATACCAATACCAGTATCGGTATCGGTAAAAGTTAACCGATACCAGGAACCGATCCCAATGCAGTTGCTTGAAAATGGCTTCACTGTAACTTGTCATTTCTGTTCACCTAATATTTTAGATTTGTGATGATTTCCATTCATATATTTTACTTTTTATCTACCTCACAGTCTTTTCCTGTGGAAAGCGGAGAAGAAAATAAAATCTGTATTCCAAATCATTGCATTGTTTTGTGTGGTGGAAGTATCGGTAATCGGCATCGGCGAGTACTCAGATCCAAGTATCGGTATCGTATCGGTTTGGAAAAAAGGTGCATCCCTATCTTTGATGCATGATGGTCACTACAGTGGACAGGTACTCAAAATTGTTATTTCTTTATTTTTGCTATTGAGCACAGCTGTTGAAGACTTTATTGCATGTGAGCCTCTCCATTTGGACTTCAGTAAGTCAAGCCAACATATTTCATGTTCAGAATGCACGCTGTCCACTGAGGTGGACGTGTAATAAATTATTTGTAAATAATTAAATGTTATAAAAAATATTTGTTGACATTTGTTTCATTCACACACCTAAAGATGAATGAAAAAAATTGTTTAAAAATCATAGTTGAAGATTTCATAATTCATGCATCAGAGGGTTAAAGTAACCTTTTTCGTAACGCACGTGATGCATTTGACAAGACAGAGCTGAAAATGGCTCGTGCATGCGTCAGCCGGGTCTCTCTCTCTCTCTCTCTGTCTCTCTTGCTGTCTCTCTCTGTCTCTCTCTCTCTCTCTGTCTCTCTCTCTCTCTCTCTCTCTCTCTCTCTCTGTCTCTCTTGCTGTCTCTCTCTGTCTCTCTCTCTCTCTCTGTCTCTCTCTCTCTCTCTCTCTCTCTCTCTCTCTCTCTCTCTCTCTCTCTCTCTCTCTCGCTGTCTCTGTCTCTCTCGCTCTCTCTCTCTCTCGCTCTCTCTCTCTGTCTCTGTCTGTCTCTCTGTCTCTGTCTCTCTGTCTCTCTCTCTCTGTCTCTCTCTCTGTCTCTCTGTCTCTCTCTCTGTCTCTCTCTCTCTCTCTGTCTCTCTCTCTCTCTGTCTCTCTTGCTGTCTCTGTCTCTCTCTCTCTGTCTCTGTCTCTGTCTCTCTCTCTGTCTCTCTCTGTCTCTGTCTCTCTTGCTGTCTCTGTCTCTCGCTCTCTCTCTCTCTCGCTCTCTCTCTCTGTCTCTCTCTCTCTCTGTCTCTCTGTCTCTCTGTCTCTGTCTCTCTGTCTCTCTCTCTCTGTCTCTCTCTCTGTCTCTCTGTCTCTCTCTCTGTCTCTCTCTCTCTCTCTGTCTCTCTCTCTCTCTGTCTCTCTTGCTGTCTCTGTCTCTCTCTCTGTCTCTCTCTCTCTCTGTCTCTCTCTCTCTCTGTCTCTGTCTCTCTTGCTGTCTCTGTCTCTCTCTCTCTCTCTCTCTCTCTCTCTCTCTGTATTAATTCTGATTTTATTGAAACACTTGTTCTGTAATAGTTTCTTTACTATTGTGATCAAAAATATTTAATCTAAATTCTGAGGCTGCTCTGTAAATAGTTTTCAAATAAACAATACACATAGCAACTTCTGATCAGACTTAAAATAATGTATTGATGTAAACCACACCCACTTCTGGGTTAAGCCACGCCCACTCTGAGTACAGATACAGATAATTTAGATGGTTGAACAGATACAGACAGTGGTGTACTCGCTCATCCCTATATGATGTTTTTCTGCTAAACTTCAAAGTCCCCTATTTGGGCGGCGTTGGGCCCAAAGGGTTGGGAGGCTGGGTAGAAAGTTCTGGCTGGCCGGACGTGTACCGCAGGCCGCGAGTTGAGGTTCACTGTCATATGATGCTGTTCCTCTCCACTGGCAGAATTAAAGCCATGAAAAACACTGCTGCACTTCTGGAACGATACGGGGAGTAAATAAGCTGTTAGGCCACTTGTATTGTCGTAATCTACATAGATATGAAATCGCATGGCTGCAGTAGTCCTTTATTTTGAAAAGTACCAGGGGTTTTACTCTTAAACCGTAGTGACTTCCTGTCTAGCCCTATGTTAACAGCGGAACTTGTAGTGTCCCAGAAGTGACTTGCGGCAAAAATGGAACTCAGTCCTATCATTAGTGGCAAGCCTCTTTGGGACGTCCCGGAAAATGTACGCGATCACCCCAATGTTGTTCTGCTGCTGGTGCTTCCAGTGTGAAATAGGGGTTAGACTACTGCAACTTGCTCTTTCACGTGTCTGAGCAGAACCTCCCTGAACCGTCTACAGGTGGTTCAGAACGCCTGTGCTCGGCTTCTGACCAAGTCCTCCAAACACACCCACATCACCCCGCTTCTCCTCCAGCTTCACTGGCTGCCAGTCAACTTCAGGGTTCATTTCAAGATCCTGGTTCTGGTCTATAGGGCCTTACATGGACAAGCACCACCTTACATTGGTGATCTTCTTAGTCCCTACACCCCCAGCAGGTCCCTGAGGTCCAGTGATCAAAGCCTACTGGTTGTGCAGCACCAGGCTAAAGGTCAAAGGTGACAGATCATCTGCTGCTGTGGCCCCCAGACTCTGGACCTCTCTCCCCCTGAGCCTGAGATCAGTGGACTCAGTGGTCTCCTTTAAAAAGCAGCTGAAGACTCACCTGTTCAGGCTGGCTGTTGTGACCTCCTGTTCATCCTCTTCTTCCTCACTACTTTCTAATAACGCTGCTGTTTCTGTCATTTCTCTCTTTTTCAGGCTCCCGTGTTTCTTTCTATACTTTAATTCCAATTCTTTTTTTCTTATCAAAATTTAGCATCCCCCCATTTTGTAATATGATCTTTTAAAATCATTTTTAACTTTTACTCTTGAGAAGAGCCGTGTGGCTTTTATCTGGGGTTAGGGTTAGAGGTGCTGTGTAGAAAATCCTTTCTTCCTCTTCGTCGTCCTCCGTGTCCCACTGCAGGACCGCCTGCTGACAGATGTTACTGCACACAGCAGCTGAGACACCTGATGGCGTTCATCATCCCTCTCTGACAAAGCTGCTGTTGTTTTCTGTTGACCCTGTTAAGTATATTTCCACGTGTTTCTATAGAAACAAGAAAATGCCCTAGTGATCCCAGACTTTTGAGCAGTAAAATATTCAATCTTGTTTTTTTAAAGTTGCAGCTAAAACTTATTTGTAGTTCTATTTTTTATCTATTCAGATATTATTCGAATTTGACTGTCTTTGTGTTGCCATACCACTTTGTGAGTGGACACTGCAGCAGATTGTTCGGGGACATGCGAGGACGAGATCAGACTGGAGACACTCCGTAATCACCTCCAGCCTCAGGAGGACATGTGGGAACACGGGCGTTCCCTGGTGGTAACCAGGAGACGGGGCATATGTGGGGCAACGTATCCTGGTTGGATGGACCTTCTACTGAGTCACTGTCAGTGGGAACTGTGTCTCAAACTGCTTTCCATGATGGTGTCACGCCCATCTACTGTTGGATCACGGGTCCCCAGAAAAACAAAAAAATCAATGCAAGTCAGTGGGGCTAAAAAAGATGTTTTTACAACATTATCCGGTCTTATTTGCTATTGCTTATTTATATTGCACAAAATAAAGCTGCACAAACCCTTCAGGATCATGTAATATCTAGTGCACATACAACATCAGTGTTTACGCTCCTTGTGTGCATCTAAAATCGATGTTATGTGCAGTTAAAGGAATGCACCATGACGTTCGTTCTCCACACAGCATAGGCATAGGAGAGTAGACGCCGCACCGACCACTACTGCCTAGGGTGGCTCAAAGTCTACTTTTAATAAACTCTCATGGTTAACAGAATGTTTTCGCTCAAACTTTTAAAGAAGACGTTCAAAGTCCCCATACTTCCAGCGCTTCCTTTTATCCTTCAGCTATCAGTTCCCCAGAAGGTCCTCGGGGAAATAGGACATTTGTAGGCATCTGCTGCACAACTTCCGCACAAACGTGCTGCATTTTGAGGCGGAAAAACAAATTAGATGTATTCCCTTTCCTCGCAAATACTGTCTTCTGGCATACTTGGCAGATTGTATTTTTCTGCTCCACATCCAACTCCTTAAACCCAAACCAGGTCCATATGACAGACGTTGCACCAGTCTTCTTTATGAGAATCTCCTCCTCCTCCCCAGGCTCCATACTTTCAGCCACAAGAGGCACAGCTCGATGATGTCATCAACATGCGCTATCGCGGTAGGTCGGTATTGTCAAAATCTCTACCATCAGCCAAATTAATATCATTTCTACCATATACCGTTGATACTGCCCACCCCTAACTACAAATGTGCATCACCAAAGAAACGTCATCGAACCAGACACGGAGAAAAAAACAGAGGAAATGGTTGAAAGTTTAGCAAACTCAAAATCCTTCCTTCAGAAGGAAAAATCCACCATAAATCTGGCCATGTGGTGCGTAGCAGCTATGCTAGGGGAGAGGAGATTCTGTGGTGACGTGCAGGTGTCTGATTTGTAGTCATGCTAATTACGAACTCTTACAAGCTGATGAATCTCAAAGTACGTGACAAGTGTGGTCGAAACACCCATCGTTCGTTTTCATTTAAATTGCAGTACAACACATGTCTAATCCAGGGTCCAAGGCAAAGCAGATTAGAAAATAGCTGTTTTAGTGCTGTTGACTTACATTCATGGGTCGTTCTTCTGGAGACCCATGGGCCGACCAGAAAAGGGAGCCTAATGGACCATTCCCATCTGTACCGGGTCGGCCCGGGCCGGGTAGCGTAGGTTGTTTACATATCTGGGTGGCCTGGTGTTTTTCCGGGCCAACCAAGGCTCATTCTCAGCCCTCTTCTCGAGGGGGTCTGCTTCAGGCCGACCAGGACCAACACACCCACTGCTGACAGCAAATTCACACCTTCCATTAGAGCAAGCCTCTGATTGGTGGGTAGAATCAGCCCACATGGGCTTAAGGCAAGGATGTGTGGAACCAACCGGGCCAGGCTGGGGCCGACTGGGGCTACCCGGCCCGGGCCGACCCGGTACAGATGGGAATGGCCCATAAAGTCACTTCTGCATCACGGGTCCCCGGAAGAACGAAAAAACTAATGCAAGTCAACGGGACTAAAAACGCTATTTTCTAATTCAAATTCAAAGATACTTTACTAATCCCAGAGGGAAATTAGAGTTTCAGTACACACAATTCAGAGATCAGACATACATGGGCAAGACACATGACAAGAACTGGTGACTGTGGTCATTCGCAACCCTGAGTCGCGCTACCTTAACAGAGATCAGAGGGTTACATGAGGAATCTGCTTTGCCTTACGCCCTGGATCACACATGTTGTACTGAAATTTAAATGAAAACTACTGATGGTGTTTCGACCACGCCGGTCACGTACTTAGAGATTCATCAGCTTGTAAAAGTTCGTAATTAGCATGACTACAAACTAGAAATCGGCACGTCACGTATGTGACGTCACCACATAATCTCCTCCCCCTAGTGTAGCTGCTTCTTACCACATGACCAGATTTATGGTGGATCTTTCCGCCTGTGGGAAGTTCGCTGAACTTACAGCCCTCCTCCCTCAGTTTTCTCCGTGTCTGGTTCGATGACGTCACTTTCGTGAAGCGCATTTGTAGTCCTGGACTTATTTTCACACAAAACCTAAAATAGTGTTTCCCCCGTTTGAAAAGAAGCGCGTTCTTGGTATCAAAATGTGTCTTTAAAATTCACGGACATCATGTGTGAAATCCAACAAGTGGAATTAGAAAACTGCGTTTTGAGCCCCGTTGCATTAGTTTTCATTCTTCTGGAGATCCGTGGTGCGGAAGTAGACTTAGGCTCCTTATAGGTTTTCTCCTTAACACCACCCCATAATACTCTCAGCATAAACCACTATTATGGGCATGAGGATAAACTAGTGGGACAGCAGGGGTGGAGGTGATGACAGCATGAATGTGGAGTGAAAGGATGAGTGGAATGAGACAGTCATGGAACAGAATCCTTTAGGAATGTCTCCAGCATCACGGGAAGTTTGTCCACATTACCTCCTGATGTGGTTTTATGAGCAACGGGAGGCGTTTCCCAGAATTGTCATGGCATTCCGTAAGTGCTGGGTGAGTGGATCTTCTAATGAACGGGGGGTGGCCCGGCCTCACCCAGATCATCAACCACTTGTGACACGCTGGTCATCATGTGAACCGTTGGAATGTCCCGAGTCGTCTGTGGGCGGAGCGAGAAGGTTAGGGAAAAGCAGCAGGAGAAGGCTTGTGGTTCTGCTTCTGCTAGAGGAGCCGCATAAAGCCTCCCCCTCATTCCTGAGAGAGGGAGAAAAAACCTTCAATAGGAAAAATTTTCTCACTGACACCCCCCCCCCCCCCCCTTCTCTGAGTTTCCGCTGGTTCTCCCCCACCTCTACATCTGGTTGTGGTTAGCCTTAAAGCTGCCTTATGTCTCTTTATAACCCCCCCCCACACACACACACACACACACGCCTCTTTTTCCTACATCTGCTTTTCTCCTTTCCTCCTCTCAAAGCCCCACACACTGAAATAAACAATCGTCCAACACCCCTCCTTCTCACACA
The DNA here is from genome assembly GCF_043380555.1 of Nothobranchius furzeri. NCBI lineage: Eukaryota > Metazoa > Chordata > Actinopteri > Cyprinodontiformes > Nothobranchiidae > Nothobranchius > Nothobranchius furzeri. Next base: position 2,197,386 of record NC_091749.1, on the reverse strand, counting down.
CACACACACACGCACACACACACACACACACACACACACACACACACACACACACACACACACACACACACACACGTCTCTTGGTCAGCGTAAATCGGCTGAAATGGACCTGATTCGTCTGAGTTTGAACCAGAGTTCCTCCTCCCTGTTGAGTATTTGATGATGACAGTTTCCTTTCTTCTTCCTCAGAAAGACATTTCACACTTCCTCTAAAGTTGGTAGCTTCCTTCGGGAGATTTACATCCCGTTGTCTCTCATGAATAAACAAAAGCGTCGCTCTGTGGAACGACCGTCTTTACTAAGATGTCGGCTTAGTTCTAGTGATATGTTTTGACACGTGGCTCTGGACAGATTATGAACAGGTAGCACCTTACCTGCTGTGGACTGGGGTTTGATCAGCCTTAGTTTGGAGAAACAGATGCATTCTCACCAGATAGGCGAGCTAATAGCTAGCTTGTGTTGAGGCTAGTTCTAAGCAGCGGTTAATGTCCGAACAGCTGTGACCGGTTTCAGGACCAGCCTAATTAAGACCTGTTAGCTGGAACAGAGCTCATCAGCCCAATTTTAGCTTCGCTGCACTGGCTGCCTGTCGATTTTAGGGTCCAGTACAAGGTTCTTTTATTGGCTTTTAAAGCTGTACATGGCCTTGCTCCGCAGTGTCTGTGCGGACTTTTAGTTACTCACTCCCCGTCTCGGTCACTGAGGTCAGTTGACCAGTTTCTCCTGGAGGTGCCGAGAACGAAGAGAAAGCTCAGGGGTGATGGAGCTTTCTCAGTAGCAGCCCCGGGGTTGTGGAATGCACTCCCAATCCAGATTAGGATGGTTTCCTCACCGTCGGGTTTTAAATCACTTCTAAAGACTCATCTGTTCCCAGTTGCTTTTAGTTCAGTTTGAGAATGCATCTGCTTTAGTAGCTTTTATGTCAGCTTGTTATGTTTGTTTTTGTCATGTTTTTACTTTTCGATGAACTTCTATTTTATTTTTAGCATTTTAGGAAACTTCTGTTCATTTCAGCTTGTTAAGCACTTTGGTCAGCTTTTTTGCTGTTGTAGAGTGCTTTATACATAAAGTTGACCTGACTTGACTCATTTCTTCAGAAGCGTTGAGCCTTTACTCATCCTTCACTCCCGTGTGACTCGTTTCCTCAGTTTGTTGTGTAGAAAGTTATTTCTCCAGACCAGGTTGAGTATTTCCTGTCTTCAGGGCTCGTAGTATCAGACAGACGATAGAGAAGTAAACTACAGGGGGGCAAAAAAGTATTTAGTCAGCCACCGATTGTGCAAGTTCTCCCACTTAAAATGATGACAGAGGTCAGTAATTTACATCATAGGTACACTTCAACTGTGAGAGACAGAATGTGAAAAAAAATCCATGAATTCACATGGCAGGATTTTTAAAGAATTTATTTGTAAATCAGGGTGGAAAATAAGTATTTGGTCACTTCAAACAAGGAAAATCTCTGGCTTTCACAGACCTGTAACGTCTTCTTTAAGAAGCTTTTCTGTCCTCCACTCGTTACCTGTATTAATGGCACCTGTTTGAACTCATTATCTGTATAAAAGACACCTGTCCACAGCCTCAAACAGTCAGACTCCAAACTCCACTATGGCCAAGACCAAAGAGCTTTCGAAGGACACCAGGAACAGAATTGTAGACCTGCACCAGACTGGGAAGAGTGAATCTACAATAGGGAAGCAGCTTGGTGTGAAAAAATCAACTGTGGGAGCAATTATCAGAAAATGGAAGACATACAAGACCACTGATAATCTCCCTCGATCTGGGGCTCCACGCAAGATCTCATCCCGTGGGGTCAAAATGATCATGAGAACGGTGAGCAAGAATCCCAGAACCACACGGGGGGACCTGGTGAATGACCTGCAGAGAGCTGGGACCACAGTAACAAAGGTCACCATCAGTAACACACTACAACGGCAGGGAATCAAATCCTGCAGTGCCAGACGTGTTCCGCTGCTGAAGCCAGTGCATGTCCAGGCCCATCTGAAGTTTGCCAGAGAGCACATGGATGATACAGCAGAGGATTGGGAGAATGTCATGTGGTCAGATGAAACCAAAGTAGAACTTTTTGGTATAAACTCAACTCGTCGTGTTTGGAGGAAGAAGAATACTGAGTTACATCCCAAGAACACCATACCTACTGTGAAGCATGGGGGTGGGAACATCATGCTTTGGGGCTGTTTTTCTGCTAAGGGGACAGGACGACTGATCCGTGTTAAGGACAGAATGAATGGGGCCATGTATCGTGAGATTCTGAGCCAAAACCTCCTTCCATCAGTGAGAGCTTTGAAGATGAATCGTGGCTGGGTCTTCCAACACGACAATGATCCCAAACACACCGCCCGGGCAACAAAGGAGTGGCTCCGTAAGAAGCATTTGAAAAGTCCTGGTCCTGGAGTGGCCTAGCCAGACCTCAACCCCATAGAAAATCTGTGGAGGGAGTTGAAAGTCCGTGTTGCTCGGCGACAGTCCCAAAACATCACTGCTCTCGAGAAGATCTGCATGGAGGAATGGGCCAAAATACCAGCTACTGTGTGTGCAAACCTGGTAAAGACCTATAGTAATCGATTGACCTCTGTTATTGCCAACAAAGGTTTTGTTACAAAGTATTGAGTTGAATTTTTGTTATTGACCAAATACTTATTTTCCACCCTGATTTACAAATAAATTCTTTAAAAATCCTGCCATGTGAATTCATGGATTTTTTTCCCATTCTGTCTCTCACAGTTGAAGTGTACCTATGATGTAAATTACTGACCTGTCATCATTTTAAGTGGGAGAACTTGCACAATCGGTGGCTGACTAAATACTTTTTTGCCCCACTGTAACATGGTGGCTGATGAATAGAATAGACTTTGTTGATCCCACAGTGGGGAAAATCACTTGTTACACAGCACCAACACTTAAGAGAATAATTAGAACAAAGGTACATGAACACAAAGGTAGTAAGCTAGTATTGTAACCTTCGACCACTGAAATCCACACATGAAAAATGCAGAACTTGGGTTCTAGAACTATGCAACATGCTGTAAGGGACCAGATATGTTATGTAAATCCAGTATTGCACAAGTATTGAACACATGATGAATATTGCATCGATGTTATTGTGTACCAGGATGATGCCAGTACCAGGTAAACCGCAGAGGGGATGAATGACCTATGGCAGCATTCTGTTTTACATCTGGGATTTCTCCCTCTGATGGAGTTCAGATCAGCTCCTGTTAGAGCTGCTTAGTGGTTCATCTGGTCCTGGTGTGGTTGTTCTGGTTCCTCTGGGTGGTGATGGGGCTCAGAACCACCCAAACTGGGCTCTGCTTCGGTGCTAGGGTGATGGTAGGTCTGATGGATCACCTTCCGTAAACAAACAACAGAAAGGCCGAGTGTGTCTCTCTTCATCTGTTACCTCAGAGAACATCCAGTCCCCTGGGCCAGTGTCTGGCTTCAGGGACAGAGGTAGGAGGTGAGGGCTGGCAGACCTCTATGTGAGATGTTTGAGGAGACCAAATCCAACATTTCCTTTTCTCTTGCGAAGTTTCCTGTTTGGCACTGTGTAGCTTCTCTGGCTAACATAGCATTAGCATCAGGAGCAGTGAGGAGTTTACGCACCAGCTGCTGTTTAAACAAACACACAGTCCTCCTCTGCTCCACACACTGTCTGCTCTTCATCACCACAGAGGTCTAAGCAGCAGTCATTCACATTCTCAGCTCCTCTTTTGGGGTTTTATCTTCTAGCTTAGCTCGCTGGTCTCCTCTTCTTTAGGTTCTGCTGTCTTCTGCACCGTCTGAGAAGGGAGATGATTCTCTCTGAAGCTCACCAAGTCTCCAGAGAGATGAGGTTTCAGTTTTTAATCCCACAGGGGTGTAAGCAGCTGCTGCATGGGAGATGTTCACTAAGTCACTGTTAAACATTCTGACTGAAGACTACTGAGACCAGAGCTACAGACATTGTCCTGGAGCAACATTCAGTCCGATGTCATCTTGCTGCTGATGGCGTAGAACAAGAGCAGAGAGCAGCGGCTGCTTTCCTAATGGAGGACAACCCAGCAGATTAAATAAGGACAGACAGGAAAACACAGAAGTGAGCACAACTTTTCAGTGTGATTTTGAATGAAAGAATGCATTAGAGATGGACGGCTGAGCTGCATTACAGCTGATGGATGAATCACTTGCCAGCATATTGATTTTTAAATGACTTGTGCTTGTGTGGCTCTGAGAGAGGAGGATGTGGGAGAAGGGCGTACAAAGCACAGCACCATTTAGTGGTCTGAAATTAAATTATGTCTGAGCTGTCGGGTATCGATGCAGGCTGGATCCCAGCCTGGTACGGCGAGAGCAGAGCCGGGACTTCCTGTTGTTTAGGAGGACGTTCCTTCTGCCGCACAGACAGATCCAGAACTCACACCTTCACCTCCGTCAAACCAGAGGAGAGCTCTGGAAAAAAAACACAGAACAGCCGCCGTCTTTCTGCTGGGCCTCAATAACAGCTCATCAGGACGGGAGGGAGGAGGGAGGAGCAGGGGGAGTAGGAGGAAGAGGAGGAGCAGTCATAAGGTCAGAAGATGTTGCTGCTCCTCAGAGCCAGAGCAGACCCAAATGGCGCCACCTGCTGTCAGTTGGGTGCTACTGCACCGGGCCGGAGCTCTCCGGTATGTTTATGTATTTAGCAGACGCTTTTGTCCAAAGCGACTTACAAGTGATAATCGGCATGTTGCCCTTGAGGCTATCAACAACAATAACAACAACAACGTGACATCAGTCATGGAGAGGAGGGAACAAGGAGTGGACAGTAGAGAGGGGGACGGGTGCAGGGAAGGAGCTAGTTTAGAAGATGCTCTCTGAAGAGCAGGGTCTTCAGGAGTTTCTTGAAAATAGAAAAGGAAGCTCCTGTTCTGGTAGTGCTTGGAAGGTCATTCCACATTTGTGGAACGATGCATGAGAAGAGTCTGGATTGTCCTGAGCGTGGTGTAGGCACTGCTAGCCGACCATCCTGTGATGACCGGAGCGGCCGGGCCGAGCCGTAAGCCTTTGCAAGAGGATTCAGGTAGATGGGAGCCGTACCATCTCGGACTTTGTATGCTAGTGTTAGCTATTTGAATTTGATGCGTGCTGCTAGCGGTAGCCAGTGGAGCTCAATGAACAGAGGGGTGACGTGTGCTCTTTTTGGCTGATTGAAGACCAGACGCGCCGCTGCGTTCTGGACCATTTGAAGAGGTCTCACAGTCCAGCCTGGAAGACCAGTTAGAAGGGCGTTGCAGTAATGGAGGCGGGAGATGACAGTAGATTGCACCAGGAGCTGGGTGGCATGTTGTGTTAGGTATGGTCTGATCTTTCGTATGTCCTAATCAGTCCGTCTGTCCTCTTTCCAGGCGTCCACATCCTGATCGCCGTCGGTGCTGTGATGATGGTGGTTGGGTTTCTGGGATGCTACGGCGCCATTCAGGAGTCCCAGTGTTTGCTGGGAACTGTGAGTGTCACGCTCAGTCAGCTGTCCACTAGAGATGGTAACGTGTATGCTTCTCTAACGTGGATGCTATATGTTTCTCCTCAGTTCTTCGTTTGCCTGGTCATCCTGTTTGCCTGTGAAGTTGCTGCTGGAGTCTGGGGCTACATGCACAAAGACACGGTGAGTGGATCCTGTCTGTCCCTGCACGAGGTCATGACCTGGTCAGCCTGAGCTCCTCACACCCACGTTTTTATTAGTTCTGATTTCATTTCATATATAATGTTTAGTTATTTGAGATAAGTCTGACCTAAAGATAATGTTATTACTTTAGGATTAAATTGAACAGTGTTGACACTTTTACTAAAACAGATAACAAGAATTACACATTTTCAATGATTGTAAATCACAATCGGAGTCAGACAAAGAGCGTTTCAGAGGACTCTTCGTGATTTTTAAACCAAAGAGCCAGAGTACCCGGCCCGGAGGGTTACCGGGGTCCCGCCCTGGGACCAGGCCAAGGGTTGGGGCCCATGAGTGCCTGGCAGGCCCAAGCATGGACTCTTTGCACCAACGTCACCTAATCACGTGGGTCTACCATATTGGTTGGCTAAATCATGTAAACAGTGAGCAACACCAGTACTGCACAAAGCATAAGTAGATAAGTGGAGCCTGAAATTGTTTTTTGTTTTTTGCCATTTTTAGCATTCCTTCTGCTAGTTTAAGCCCGGTTTAGTTACCAGAAGAAGTAGCACACCTAGGTGGGGATCACAGAGAGCGGTATATGCAAAAGTTAAGTGTTATTAACTAGCTTACCAACGTTAGCTTAATTTCTCTCTGCGGCTGTTTATCGCGGTAAACAAGTTGCCGACTTAGCCAAAATTCACCCCTCTGGCTTTATAACATTATAGCCCCCTTCAGACAGGCCATGAAAAACGGAAATGTTCCGAACTCTGTCCGTAAGACCTTTCTGTCTGAATACAAACATCCGGATAACGTGTTCCGGAATTTTACCGGACGAAGCCCCTAGTAACAGGTCCGGACTTGTTACGGACAGGGTGGCTGCTTCAGACTGGTGAGGTAAAGTTCCGGACAAGGGGGAGGGGGAGGAGGAGGGGACCGGGGGACGCTGTGCGCACCCAGATAGCCCGCTGCTGTAGCATGCGGCGAACCACGGCAGCTCGCCTCCTACGGTACCGCCTAGACGCGCGACGGAGCGCTTCACACCGCTTCAGTGATTCCTTTAACCATTGAGCTTCATCATCCAGGTCTCTTATGCGTCTTCGTGTGCGCAGAATTATGCTTCAGCGCCTCATGATTTTTATCTTGAGAGGCGCTATAGAAATGATATTTTCTTCTTCTTCTTCTTAACATAAGTCCGATTCTCTACCCCCACCCCCCCGCCGCCGTCAGACATCTGGAACTTTTCCCTGCTGTGTGAACGCAGCCGAAAGGACAAGTTCCGGTACAAAAGTGGTGTGTCTGAAAACACAGTTCCGGTTAAAAACCGGATTGAATTGTCCGTAAATGTTCCAGAATGTCTGTCTGAAAAGGGCTTTTGTTATGAAGATTGTTTCACTTTACACCAAAGCTGATTTTAACAGAAGCCAAGATCCCTCCTAGTTTTTGTTGCTGGTGTCACCAAGTTCAGCTAAGATCCCCTAACGGCGACGCTCGTACTAAATAAATAACGTAATTATAACACACGTAATCCTACAGTGGAGTAATAGTAATGTAAATAAGTATCTTGCGTGTCACTAAAGTGAACGGTACCGTGCGTACTCCTTGGTGAAATATCCATCCATCCAAAACGCATCACATTTGTCCCTGTCCACGTCTTCCTCATGAAATAAAACAAGTTGCCAACATTGCCAGAATTGGCTCCGCTGGATTTATAACGTTGTGCGATAAAAAGCATTTCACTTTTCACTGGAGCCGATATATTTTAAAAAAAAAGTCCAGATCTCAAGTGGTTGTTTTTGCTGGCGGGGTCACTGGGTTCAGATGCTTGTCACGCGCCAGGAAGAGGCAAGATATCTCCTAATGTCGACGCTCATCAGACTAAAATAACGTAATTTTAACACGTAATCCTACACCGGAACAATGTTATTGCAAAAAATGATCTCGCATTTCACCTCATCTGTGGTGAAATATCCATCCATGCATTAGGATTATCAAACGCATCACATTTACCCCTGTCCCTGTTTCCCTCATGAAGTATACGAATGTTAGTCTTACCCGGTAAGAACACCATCGCTGCAAATCCGAAGACACTTTGAGGGCTGCTAGTCTGTTTGATTGATCGCTGCAGGTTATACCCGTCCGTAGTCTCCTTCATAGTTAATTGGAAAAAAAGAAATGAGTTGACTACGTCCTTGTCTGTTAGTGCAGCCAACCGCGCAGCTAGCTGTTACCATTTTACTGTGAAATCAACAACGCACACACGTAGAACAATATATTAAAAAATAATAATAATATACTTGCATAAACATTTAGTAATGTAAATACATTACAACTTATACATATTATTACTTAGATTAGCCATTTTTATATTTTACTTGTTTTTACATTATTGTATTTTTGCACAACTCTGTTGCTGTGAAACTCGCACACAAGAATTTCACTCGCATGTACCGTACCAGTGTACCTGCACATGTGACGTGACAATAAAAGTGATTTGATTTGATTTGATTAAATGAAAGAGATCAAAGGCTTCAAATGGGCTTGTGCTGACTAGCTTCGCTGGAGTTTGAATGTTTGTAAACAGTCATCCGCCATGGCAAAGCGGGTGGCCCCACGAGTGGTGTGACGTCACAAGCAAAGGGTCATGAGTGAGGGTTTGTTGGGAGCAGGGTTGCTATGATTATACATTTTAGTCTGAGAAATAATAATGGTTGCATGATTATTTTACATGAATTGATTTCACATTCGCATGAACATATATAATTTAGAAACACACACCCTATCTCACCACGGACTGGATAACAGCAACATGACTCAACCACTGACTCGCAACGTTCATGTTTTATCTCCACAAATAACACAAGCCTGGAGGAGTTCTGCTGGGTGGTGGAGTTGCTAATGCTAACGGTTAGCTTCTACTAGCAGAGACAGTGGCGGTTCTCCTTGGGCGAGACATCCCTTTAAAACAATATACATTATGTACATGAATGGATCAAAAGTATATAGAATCAAATATACAAAAATAAACAATAACAAAATATAAAGAATAATATATGAACAGAATATATAACAAATATTCTAAATAGCAACATTCCTTCATCACACATAAAACACTAAAACTAATCACTGCAGCGTTGCACTTGGAGCAGAAACACTAACTAGAGCCTAACCTTCCTGGCCCTCCTTGATGCAAAGTCATCTATAACGTCATCATATGAAGTCTGCTCCCCTACTGAGCGACTGATACTGATGACGGCCAGGTGAGTGAGTCGCTCCTGAGACATGGTTGACCTCAGGTAGGACTTGATCAACTTCAGTTTTGAAAAGCTCCTCTCTGCTTGAGCCACAGTGACAGGCAGAGTGAGAGCAAGCCTGAGAGCAGTCCATAAGTTGGGGTGGATCTCCGCTAGATCTTTATCATGGATGAACGTGATAAGCTCCAGGAGGCTTATGGTCGTTGGTGGCAGGTTAGGGACGTTCTTGATTTCTTGCACAAGCTCTCTACCGTCCAAATCAGCGTTCCCATCAAGTGCAGTGTGGTGCTCAGTTCCTCACATTGGTCCGTCAGCTCCTCATCTGCAAGGCTTGGAAAACTGGTCAAAACCCCAAATGTGTTTTGTACAATTTCCAGTGTGGAAAACCTCTCCCTGCTGGCTGACGTGGCTGCATCAAGAACAACACTGAAGGATTCAACCTCCAACTGTTTAAGGGCATCACTGAAAGGCTCATCATGGGATTCATATGAAACGTGGCACTTTGTGGACCTCAACCTTTTCTGTTTCTAAACAGCTTCACGTTCATTTCCTCACACGTCGTTGGCTGCCATCTGTGCTGCCACAAAGCCACTTGCCCTGTAGCTGTGGAGACCTTGCTCAGTCTTCTTCCAAACACACCGCTAGGTCCACACGCATATTTGGAGACTGCATGAGTTTGCTGGCGTGCTAGGATCAGTAGACCAGTAATGTATTTCGTTAACATGTTCAGTAGTACTGGAAATGCTAATAACAGGACAGTTGGTGAGGACTGGGACTTCCTTTCTGCTTGTAGAGTTTAGTCATTATGAGCATGAATTAGGCCTGGGCGATATGGCAAAAAGAATGATCATGATATATTTTTCCATATTGTTCGATCTCTATTTTAATCACGATTAATTTTTATATAGTCAGTTTAAAGCAGCTTAAAATGTAAAAATAAAGAAACTAGATATTAGTTAAACATTTTATTGACATTCTGTGTGTCTTTAATGCTATACAGGTACAAAATAAACAAATTATCTGCTGAATGAAACATCTTTGAGCTCCATCTTTAGCTTTTCTCTGCATTCATCATACAGCTGTGGCAGTGCAGTTTGAGAAAAATACTTTCGGCCAGGTATTTCGTACCTTTGGTCCAGCACTTTGATTAAATGCTTAAGTCCTTCTTTCTCTAATGCAGGGGTGTCAAACTCATTTTAGCTCAGGGGCCACATTGACGGAAATCTAGTCCCAAGTGGGCCGGACCGGTAAATAAAAAAAAAAACCTTCAGATTGTTTCTTTGTTTTAATACAACCAATATAAAACAAGGCTGGAGCCTGAGGACAGTGTAGTACAAGTACAACACCTGAAGTGTACTTGAAAATTTGAAAAAAAAAAAAAAAAATCAACAAACAAAAAAAAACATTGCTTAGTGATTCAAAGAGCTTACAGATCACATGGCTAGATCAGTTTCATGCAGCAGTTAAAATATATTTGACTCATTTTACTTTACATCTTTGAGCTTTCACCAGAACATCAATATAAGAATCCCATCCTGAGTGGCGGCCAACTTCAGGATGGGATTCAAGTTCTTGTGTGAGCCTTGAGCGCAGCTTTGTTTTATTTATACTCATTACAGAGGAAACTTGCTCACAAAGATACGTTTATTTTCACTCTACATTGTGAAGTATGAAAATAAAGTTTACACATCCATCTCGGGCCGCATGTTTGACACCCCTGCTCTACTGTGTTCAGAGGCATCGTGTCTTTTGCTATACAAAAAGTTATAGCTTTTGTGATGGTTTTGCTTCTCTTTGAGTTCTGCTCGTACGGTGCAACAGCTGAAAATGACAAGATGATTGATTGCTGTTTTGGTTGTGCAGCTGCACCACCAGTGCCAGCTGGACCACTGCTAGCAGCCGCGCTAGTGCTAAGTCTACTTTGAGACAAGCTAACAAGTTGTCTGGACTCTGCTCGCATTTTCACGCTCTCTGTATAATCACTTGGGTGGTATTTCTTTAGATGATTAAATAGATTCTTAGTGTTGCCAGTTTTTGAAGGCACCAATCGCCGACATACCTTGCATGTCGGCTTGATTTGCTCAACGTCACTTTTGAGATACCCGAACCACCGCCACACAACTGACGTTGAGTAACTTTTCTTTTGAACAATGTCTTCATCTCCAGAAGACAACTCCGAGTCATGACTGGGATCTACCTCACTGTTTTCAGCTCCACGTTTGGCCATTCTCCTTATTAAACCTCTTCACCGAAGTAGCGGAGCAGGAAAAGTGTAATTGCAAATGCTTCTTCTTTTTGTTAAATGGCGGTGGGCAACCAACGCGCATGGAGTGTTAGCGCCCCCTACTGAGGCTGCACACATCTGTTATTTCTGATCGAGACTCCCAGATGATCACCGTAATTGAACTGAAAATGATCGTGATCACAAAGTGCGATCATATGATCGCCCAGCCCTAGCATGAATCATGATCAACGTTAGCAATGAGTTGACTAAATTTAACTGTTAAAATCCCCAGTTAACTGGTTTAGAAAAAACTCAAAACATGCATCCTAGCATGGAAACGTGCTACCTTTATCTTTAGCTCGTTTCTCCTCTTCTATTCTTCTTTTCCTGAACTGGGCACCTGATGGTTTTGGCCTTTTTCTGTCCATCTGGTTTGGCACTTGACTCAATAAACAGGTTGCCAGTCGTCAACAACAACCAGGAGTCAAGACTAAAACAACTCACCTTGGTGGGTGACCACAAAATCGTTTTGTTTTTCCTTGACTTTATTTATTTTTTGGCCATTTCACACAATTCACCAAAACGTGAAGGAATTATAAGCTTGTATTTTAATATTATGAATTAAATGTGCGTTATATGGAAGAACATCAAGGTGTGATTGGCTTCAGTCATCTCAGCTGATTCAGACCCCCCTTTCATTTGGGAGACCCAGAGGTGAATTCCCCCGCGCCCCTCCCTATTCCCTTCTTCACACACAGCTCTCGCCTGAACCCTCTCGGTGAGCAGGAGCAGCTGCAGGGGGCGCCAGCGTGCTGGTTCCAATAAACCATGTTGCGGCGCAGGTTTCTTATTTATTTATTTATTTTAACTCCGCGGTTGTGCGTCCCCTTTGTGTCATGAAAAAATGCCACCCCGGGCAGCCGCCCGGTCTGGCGGTGCCTAAAACCGCTACCGAGCAGAGGTGTTCTCTGTTAAACCAACAACAGGCTTCCCCATGAACGTTAAGTGCCAGTGTGACGTAGATCTGTCAGGCTTTTCTAATCCTAGAGATTCACCGTCTAGTTTCTATCAGAAGCTAATGCAGGAGGTAGGTGTAGGAGACTATTTTCATGTTCAACCTGCATGAATACTCAGAATGAGCGATAATCAGAAAGCAAAAGTAAAAATGGATTTTCAGTGTTCCACGCCTTTATTTATTTGAGTTTCTGTAAAAAGACAAAAAGGTTTAACAATTGACAACTGGTGAGGGTCATCGCTGAAGGATGGAGAGACACCTTAATGAAAACGATGCTACACTCTTACAAGTGCAGTTGTTAACGTGAATATCCTGAAATATAATTTCTTCCTGTGTTTACATCTTTAATTTCATCATTAGGATAATTATTTGGACACGAATTAATTATATTATTGTTATATAGAATAGGGAGGTGTACTTGATTAATTGTTAAGATGGCTTGCCGTACCAGCTTGCTTTAGACAAACACAGGGGAAACGTAGAATAACACTTAATACATGAACCCTCGCTCACAGATTGTTCTAATATCACTTCAGTCACTAACATACTCTCGAATCGCTCAACTTTTTTTATTTTGATTCCTAGAATGCCGACGGAAGAGGAATCCGCGGCCGATTTCCATGAAAAATAAATGTGATCTGCAAGTTGTGATCAATGCTTTTCAGAGCTGATCACACCAGCCGTCTGTGTGCAGCACGAGTCCCCCCTCCCCCACCCAGATATAAACAAACATGTCTGCCGAACCTTTACTCCGTAACGTAAACGTTAACTCCTGCAGCGTAGAGGAAACGTGTTAAATACGTCAACACGGTGGGTTTAATAGAAGCTTAAAGAACAAACTCTGGACGTGTGAGGTGAGTTTGTCTCACTGCAGAAATAAAAACACACACGGAGCGTCAGCACGTGTGTGTGTGTGTGCGTGTGCGTGTGCGTGTGTGTGTGTGTGTGTGTGTGTGTGTGTGCGTGTGTGTGTGTGTGTGTGTGTGTGCGTGTGTGTGTGTGTCAGAAGGCTGAACAGTAACCTGTAGAATAATTAAAGTCATCATGCTAGAGCAGCTTCTCTGTGGTGGACCACACCAGCTTCTGCCACCATAATAAATAATAATAATAATAATAATAAATAACATTTTAATCACCTTTCTGAACTATTTCTGTTGAGAGTTTTACTTGTATAATAATAATAATAATAAATAACATTTTAATTTCCTTTCTGAACTATTTCTGTTGAGAGTTTTAATGTTTAAATCTGTTAGCTTGTTACTGACAGCAGCTACATTTAAGTTTCACTTCCTGTTGTGACTGAACGCTGCTGCAGCATGGAGGTGTGGTTCTCAGTCATCCTGGACATGATCATCCTGAGAGCTTCAGCTGAAAACAGCTGGACGTTTCTGGATATGTTGGAGACATTTAGCCTCTCATCCCAGAGGCTGCTTCCAGACTTTGGTTGTGGTCAGAAACAAACACACTGGTTGTGCTGCAAGTCTTTTTCTTTTTGTCTCCAAAACATGTTTGTGTCTAGATGAAGGTGATGTTGTTGTTCATAGAGTTAAAATTCATGTTGGAGTTAAGATTATTTCATCTAGTAGGACCTGTGGTTAGCTGGCTCATGTAAAGCATGTCAGGTCTTCAAAGAATCAGAATCGGGAATCAAAACTAGGAATTGGAATCGTTCAAAATCAAACGATGCCCAACCCTATTCATGATGTCAGAGATGATAAGTTAGGATGTTGCAACTTGCTTTCTGTTGGCTCGGCAGGTGGACGTTTCTAAAAACGTCCCTCACACGAGACTTCAAGTGCTTCCTAGGTGGGAATGGAGCGGTCCTGGTGGTTGTTGTCGCAGGTTCTGCTGTGCGTTTAGTTTCGCTTTTGTTTTAGTCCGCTAATTACTTTTAAAATCTGAAGTGTTAGCGATGCCTTTACGGTGGGTTAACCTCAACGTTTCACATCGGGGTTAATAAACCGGTTTACCCCTGCAACCCTAACTGGGAATGCCTGGCAGGCAAATCAGTCATTCAGTCAATCAATCAACATAGTTTATTTGGTTATTTTATAGATAAGAAAAGGAAAAAAACACAATAATACAAATCTGTCAAGACCTTCTTCAACTCCCTCCTCCTGCAGAGCTTTGACGCTTCCCGAGAGCAGCGGGGGACATGAGTCTGAATCGGCCCTCTTCAGCTCTGCGATTGTTGAGGCAGCTGTGGCTAGATGTGGTCGCAAGGTTGCTGGTGCTGGTTGTCGTGGTAACCCCGTACCCACTGGTTAGGGGAGCTGTCAGGCTGAAAAATAGACCTGCAGGCCATAAGTACCGGACGGCCAAACAGGCCGCAGCAGTGGCAGTTACCGAGGCAAAATCTCAGACATGGGAGGAGTTTGGTGACGATTCTCTCAAACCGTCCTTAAGAGGGGAAGGCAGCGACTCGCACACAGTTTTCAGTGGGGATGGGGGTTGCTGACGTCGTCTGGGGCTATAGTTGAGTGGTAGAAGGAATACTTTGAGGAGCAACTCAATCACACCGACACACATTCCAAGGAGGAACCAGAGCTGGGAGGTCTGAGAATTAACTTTCCAATCCCTGGAGCAGAAGTTGATGAAGTAAGTCAAACAACTACTCAACAGCAGAGCCACAGGGGTGGATGAGATGCATCCTGGGCATCTCAAGGGGTGCTGCTGGGGTATGGGGTGGATGGCCTTTTGCTAAGGGCCATTCAGTCCACGTACCAGAGGAGCATGAGCCTGGTCCACATAGCCGGCAGTAAGCCGAACCTGTTCCAGTTAGGGTCGGACCTTGTCTCACCGGTTCTGTTCATTACCCTTTTGGACAGAATTTCTGGGCACAGCAGTGGTGTGGGGGTGTCGTGTTTGGTGGCAGGAGAATCTCGTCTCTGCTGGGAGGGAAGAAGGGAGCGACCCCGCTGACCTGGACCCGGAGAAGCAGAAGAAAACGAACAAACAATAGATGGGATTTGCTTTATTGAATGTTAGCCCTCTTCATCTAACAGAAATAGCAAGTTTGTCCTCAACAGATTGTCCTCGAATGAGGCCTGAAGACATCACCAACAACCATTCGAGAGCTACTTTGTCACGTTCATGATAAAGCAGTTGGTTAAAACGGGTGAAAATAAGGAAAAATACTGAAGACTGAAGACTAGCCTCGCTAGGATGCTGGTTTCTTACCTAATAATAATAAAGAAAGTAATAATAATAATAATGGATGCTATTCTTCCACCACTAACATTTAGCATCATTTGGTGTTCAAACATTTTTTCCAAGAATCTAGAACCAGCAAATGTTTCTCTAACTTAAGTCAGGCGTGGTGTTCTGAGGTTTGGTTCTTCTCTGGTTATTTGGAACTGGGCTGCCAGCTCAGAACCAAACAGAAATCTGGTTTCTGTCTGAACACAGACCAGTAAGGGCTGGTTTCATTCTCAGGTCTCCCAGGAGATGAAGAACTTCTACGACTCCGTCTACGATCAGGCCATGGTGAAGACCCTGGAACAGGACAAAAAGACCGCTGTGGCCAAAGTGCTCAAGGTCTTCCACGAGACGGTAGGACAGGAAATAATAATAATAAAGTCTGAGTGCAGAGCTAACCCAGGACCCATCACCATTATTACATCACACCCACTTCCTGTTAATCCCCTGGTTGTTGTGTTTCAGCTGAACTGCTGTGGTAAGG
This sequence comes from Nothobranchius furzeri, assembly GCF_043380555.1. Classification (NCBI taxonomy): domain Eukaryota; kingdom Metazoa; phylum Chordata; class Actinopteri; order Cyprinodontiformes; family Nothobranchiidae; genus Nothobranchius; species Nothobranchius furzeri. The sequence goes on along the minus strand of NC_091749.1, from coordinate 2,181,573 downwards.
GTCAGGTGACCTCAATTCTGACACAACTGACGTCTGATATCTGCCCCGAGAAATGGACAACAGTAGTAAGTTCCTTCCTCCTCCTCAGCAGATGAGTCAGCAGGGTGGCTGTTAACTATGGTTGTGTTAGTCTTAACTAACATTTGAACCAGTTATGCTAGTCTTAACTAACTGTTGAACCAGTTGTGTTAGTCTTAACTAACAGTGGAACTGGTTGTTAGTCTTAACTAACAGTGGAACTGGTTGTTAGTCTTAACTAACATTTGAACCAGTTATGTTAGTCTTAACTAACCATGGAACTGGTTGTGTTAGTCTTAACTAGCAGTGGAACTGGTTGTTAGTCTTAACTAGCAGTTGAACCAGTTGTGTTAGTCTTAACTAACAGTGGAACTGGTTGTTAGTCTTAACTAACAGTGGAACTGGTTGTGTTAGTCTTAACTAACCATGGAACTGGTTGTGTTAGTCTTAACTAACAGTGGAACTGGTTGTTAGCCTTAACTAGCAGTGGAACCGGTTGTTAGTCTTAACTAACAGTTGAACTGGTTGTGTTAATCTTAACTAACCATGGAACTGGTTGAGTTAGTCTTAACTAACAGTTGAACTGGTTGTGTTAATCTTAACTAACCATGGAACTGGTTGTGTTAGTCTTAACTAACCATGGAACTGGTTGTGTTAGTCTTAACTAACAGTGGAACTGGTTGTTAGCCTTAACTAGCAGTGGAACCGGTTGTTAGTCTTAACTAACAGTTGAACCAGTTGTTAGCCTTAACTAGCAGTGGAACTGGTTGTTAGTCTTAACTAACAGTTGAACCAGTTGTGTTAGTCTTAACTAACAGTATAACTGGTTGTGTTAGTCTTGAAGTACAGTGGAACTGTTTGTGTTGGTCTCAACTAACTGTATAACTGGTTGTGTTAGTCTTAACTCACAGTGTAACTGGTTGTGTTAGTCTTGACTAACAGTTGAACTGGTTGTGTTAGTCTTAACTCACCATGGAACTGGTTGTGTTAGTCTTAACTAACAGTGTAACTGGTTGAGTTAGTCTTGACTAACAGTGTAACTGGTTGTGTTAGTCTTAACTAACCATGGAACTGGTTGTGTTAGTCTTAACTAACAGTGTAACTGGTTGAGTTAGTCTTAACTAACAGTTGAACTGGTTGTGTTAATCTTAACTAACCATGGAACTGGTTGTGTTAGTCTTAACTAACCATGGAACTGGTTGTGTTAGTCTTAACTAACAGTGTAACTGGTGGTTAGCCTTAACTAGCAGTGGAACTGGTTGTGTTAGTCTTAACTAACAGTGGAACTGGTTGTTAGCCTTAACTAGCAGTGGAACTGGTTGTGTTAGTCTTAACTAACAGTGGAACTGGTTGTTAGCCTTAACTAGCAGTGGAACTGGTTGTGTTAGTCTTAACTAACAGTGGAACTGGTTGTTAGCCTTAACTAGCAGTGGAACTGGTTGTTAGTCTTAACTAACAGTTGAACCAGTTGTGTTAGTCTCAACTAACTGTGTAACTGGTTGTGTTAGTCTTAACTCACAGTGTAACTGGTTGTGTTAGTCTTGACTAACAGTTGAACTGGTTGTGTTAGTCTTAACTAACCATGGAACTGGTTGTGTTAGTCTTAACTAACAGTGGAACTGGTTGTTATCCTTAACTAGCAGTGGAACTGGTTGTGTTAGTCTTAACTAACTGTGTAACTGGTTGTGTTAGTCTTAACTCACAGTGTAACTGGTTGTGTTAGTCTTGACTAACAGTTGAACTGGTTGTGTTAGTCTTAACTAACCATGGAACTGGTTGTGTTAGTCTTAACTAACAGTGGAACTGGTTGTTAGCCTTAACTAGCAGTGGAACTGGTTGTTAGCCTTAACTAGCAGTGGAACTGGTTGTTAGCCTTAACTAGCAGTGGAACCGGTTGTGTTAGTCTTAACTAACAGTGGAACTGGTTGTTAGTCTTAACTAACTATGGAACCGGTTGTGTTAGTCTTAACTAACAGTGGAACTGGTTGTTAGCCTTAACTAGCAGTGGAACTGGTTGTTAGTCTTAACTAACAGTTGAACCAGTTGTGTTAGTCTTAACTAACAGTGGAACTGGTTGTTAGCCTTAACTAGCAGTGGAACTGGTTGTTAGTCTTAACTAACAGTTGAACCAGTTGTGTTAGTCTTAACTAACAGTGGAACTGGTTGTTAGCCTTAACTAGCAGTGGAACCGGTTGTGTTAGTCTTAACTAACCATGGAACCGGTTGTGTTAGTCTTAACTAACAGTGGAACCAGTTGTGTTAGTCTTAACTAGCAGTGGAACCGGTTGTGTTAGTCTTAACTAGCAGTGGAACTGGTTGTGTTAGTCTTAACTAACCATGGAACTGGTTGTGTTAGTCTTAACTAGCAGTGGAACTGGTTGTGTTAGTCTTAACCAACAGTGGAACTGGTTGTGTTAGTCTTAACTAACCATGGAACTGGTTGTGTTAGTCTTAACTAGCAGTGGAACTGGTTGTTAGCCTTAACTAGCAGTGGAACCGGTTGTGTTAGTCTTAACTAACAGTGGAACTGGTTGTGTTAGTCTTAACTAGCAGTGGAACTGGTTGTGTTAGTCTTAACTAACAGTGGAACCAGTGCTGAACCAGTTCCTGCTACCCGGGACTGGTGAGGCTGTCTGAAGTAGCGATGCTAACGGGACGCCTCTGCTCGGCTCTAACCTGCAGAACTGCCACAGCAAGATCGATACGCTGTTCACGGATAACATTCACTTGATTGAGATCGCCGCGCTGGTGGTGGCCATCATCATGGTGAGTTTGTATTTGGAAGATGAAGAATGTTATTTTTCTGTCTGAGGTTCACCTGGGCCCTTTAGAAAAACACTGTAGAAATTCACATTTTTATTATACCAATAATACAAATCATCATTGTTTATGTTATTCTAACAACAATAATAATTATTATTGTGTATTAGTTCCTGATGTTTACAGACTCTTTCCTGGTCCACACTCACACACACTCTACTCTAGTGTGTGCTTCTACGTTTTACCTGGATGGGGGGGCAGGGTAAGAGTAATGAAGCGTGTCTCCTGATGCTGATGCTGTTCCTCCCTGCAGATCTTTGAGATGATCTTCAGCATGGTGCTGTGCTGTGGGATACGGAACAGCCCTGTGTACTGAGAGGCGGGGCGTGGAGGGAAGGCTACGCCTGCTCAGCTGCTGCTCTCTCCTTTATTATATGAAGTTATCAGATATAGTGCTTGCTGGATCTAGTCGGCTCTTTAGGATCATGAACTAAAACCTTTGTTACACTGTTAATGAACTCTGTTAGTCACAGATGCTGTTGTATTCAACCAGCCCTATCCTAACTTTATATGTAGATGTGACATCAGGCATCATGCTCATCGGTGCGCTCAGCAGTAAAGGTACTGTAATTCCTTAGTGACTGACTGGTTTTTACTGCCTTCTTGCCTCTGACCATGCTTTTTACTCTATTGTTTTTGGAATTTATGTCATTGTTTTATGTATAAACTGTATATAAGTGTTTGTGGGCGGAGCTTCATCTGCCTGAGCATGTTTCACATGAGCTGTTCCCGTATTAATCTCGCTCGGTCGTTCTGAATATTCAGTCAGATATGGACGCATGTGACCAGTACTAGTGAAGTACAGGAGTTGGTCTCACACACACACACACACACACACACACACACACACACACACACACACACACACACACACACACACACGTATGTTGTCCCATATCTGTGTATCCGTGTCGTCTGCATGATCTGAGAAGCTGGTAGTCAGTGAGCAGGTGCTTCCATGGGAGACACGTCCCGTAGGGACAGCTGGATCCCACCAGAACGTTCCACAGGAAGTTCAGAGAGCAGCTGACTTGTTTGTGTTCTGCTGCCAGCTCCGACACCTTCACTCGCTCACCACCTCATCCAGTCATGTTTGCTCTTCTCATCTGGAGTTCTATGTCTAACTTGGGTGCCAAAGAATATAGCATGTAACAATCTGTCTGTTGTACTTAAGTGTCTACTCATGCGTGTTTACTTCCTCCCCGGTTGCCACGGTAACTTTCATTCTAGAACCTTTGTGGGTTTATGCGCCACTGTTGGATCTGTCGGGTTCTGACCCAGTTCCTCCAGCTGACCCCTGCTACTGGGACTTCCAGAGGTGTCGCCTCAGTAGAGCCCGTTTGGATGAACAGGATTAGTCTTCTGCTCAGGGGGATGGGTAGGGTCAAGAGGACCAGTTTCTGGGTTCCTGTTGCTGTCCGGTTCTGCCTTACCCGACCCGCTGTAGCATCCTTCCTGGCTCTGCCGCCCTCTAACCTGCTCCATCCATCGTTTATGTCCAAACAAGCCTGATGGGGGGTTAAAGTAGCTGGTTGGTTCTGTGGCCACCAGCGAATCCGAAACCCATCTGTCAGTGGCACATGTAGGCTCATCAGAACACACACACACACACACACACACACACACACACACACACACACACACACACACACACACACACGCGCGCGCGCGCGCAGTGGTAGAGTCTACGGGGTTGGAGCCCTGCCCTGTGCTGTGGCTTCAGTGTGTTGTACTCATGAAGATGATGAAGGTTGTAGGAATGTCTGCCTTTTCTCTGTATTATGATTTCTTTGCCTGGTTCATCAGAGAAGGGGGGAGGGGGCTGATTTAGTGGCAGTGCTGAGGGGAAACACGCTCTGATGACATCACTTCCTGCTACTGCCCCTGATGCCCACTCAGGACACACTGCCACATCAGTCTCATCCTTGTAGACGTTGATTTGCCCAAGTATAAAGGGATTAAATGTATTTTACAAATAACTGCTCGGCGTCTTTGTTCTGTTGTAGTAAGGTCGCTGCTCCAGTAGGTGGCAGCAGAAAGGCTTTATTGTGTTCATGGAGATAGACCTGAAGGAGCTGGGATGCTGATGATGCTCCAGCAGAGTTCAGGAATGAGGTCCTGAGTAGGATGCAGACGAGGACAAGTGGAATCCAGCTTTGTACTCACGGAATTACTGATCCAACAACGTTCCAGCCCTCATCCGGACCATGACATCCAGCTCATGGCTGAAAGGAGATCCTGGATCTGGTTCCATGCTTTTAAGTCGTTGCTTCTCGACATCCAAAAGTGTCTACGGCGGCAGGACGCCTCCAGGTCGCCTTCTCTTAGAGGATTTCTGGTTACATCCCACCAGGAGGAGACCCCTGGGGCAGATTCAGATCGCTCGCTTGGGAACGCCTTGGTCCTTGCTTCTATTTGGCCGGATCATGGAAAAACAAAGATTTACTTTACCCTCCTGGTCATCTAACAGGAAATGGCTTTTTATATGAATGTCATCTTTATAACTACATGTGACCTCTCAGAAATGTGACCTTTGATCTAAGGTCTGAGGAGACTTTACTGAAAGACAGACAAATGTGTGTCTCGGCTCACCGGAACGTCTGGAACACGGAGCCTTTCCATGAAAACTGTTTTCATGTCTCGTCTTTTTTTAACATTAGATCTAAAGAATCTGAACTTTTCTAACAAAAACCTCTTCAGCTCTGAGCTAAACGTGCAGAAGTGGAAGTGCAGTTCCAAACCTCTCCACCAGGAGGGGCTAGAGTCCAGGTCATGCAGTCTGCTCCAACCATCATCTACTTTGACTCCGACTCGAGAGTATAGTTTTAGATTGGCCCTGCTGGATCAGGACCGACTACCGGGGGTTCGGGTTAATGTGCGTGTGTGTGAAGGCCGAGGGTGGGATCAATCGATCAAACTTTATTTGTACAGCACTTTTCATACAAAAGAAAATGCAGCTCAAAGTGCTTAACAGATTAAAATGACCCAATAGAACCCATATTGCCGTCCCTTCCCCACACATAGAAAAACAACTGTGACAGTTACACCCCCCATCTCACAACCCATTTGCCAGTCACACACACAAAACCTAAAAAACAGCCTAAGTAAACACTAGGCTTGGTTCAGATGGGTTAGGAGCTGAATGACACACCACCAGGTTAGCCATCTGCCTTGGCAGTAGTTGATCAACAGCAGCAGCCAAGGCACCGACCCAGGGAGGGAGGGCAGAAACCATCGCCTAAGCACACCCCTAGGAGCGCCCAGGCCGCCGCAGTCAAGTCGTGAACTTTAAACCCTGTTTAACCACCCCCTGTCCCGGCGGGGTCACCTGATCGGAAAGTGAAAGGGTTAAAAACACGAATATTCTCTACAGCCCTGAGGTCCTCTGGCAGCCTGTTCCAGATACGAGGGCCATAGAACTGGAAGGACGCCTCGCCATGGGTATGTGTCCTGACTTCTGCAATCACAAGGAGTCGGCTGCCAGAGGAGCGCAGAGGCCGCGAGGGTTTGTAAGGTAAAAGGACGTTGCATGAGTCAATAAAATCATGAATCTGGATTAAAACCAGCTTCTCTAGAGTTTTGCTAAGAAGTTAGATACCGGTCGAAAGTTGTTTAAATCATTAAAATCTACATTGCTCTTCTTCAACAGGGGTCTCACCACCGCCCCTTTAAAGGCGGCAGGAAAGACCTCGTCTGAAGGGAGCAGTTCATCAGGGTTAAAATCTCTTAACAGAGTCAGAAAATTGCTGAAAAAATCTAGTGGGACTTGGTGGTGGGCTTCACTGAGGAGAAAACTTTATCAAGACTCTCGGCTTCAACCAGGACAAACTGTCCAGTGTTTCCTCAGGCAGGCACACACACTCATATTTATCACAATCTATACTGCCTTTGGAGGGTAAAATTACACATCTGATGGTGTCGACCTTCCCTCTAAAGTGAGCTGCATACTCCTCACAGAGAGCATCTGAGGGCGTATTCTGAAGAAGGTCAGGGTCACGATTAAAAATATTACCAATTGTAAAGAAGAGACTTTTAGGATTATTTTTGTGTTCTGAGATGATTTTGGATCGCAGGGAGAACTCCTCCCATCCCTAAGCAGGAAAACCTTTAAGTAAGCAGCTGTTCATGTGAATCCAGGAGGAGCGGATATTTGTAACAGCTACGTGACATCAGGTGACCTCTGACCTTCCACACAGCAGACCTTCATTGTCTTCAGAATGAACTTTTCCTAAAGTTCAGCAGCGCATGTCCTCTGGGGGCTTCCTCAAGCCCTCGTGTTCCACGACCTCCTCAGCCTTCCTAAAGGTTCAACGGTATTCTTCTAAATGAGTTATTTACAGACACGTATTCTGTTGCTCTGCCGCTTAACGCGGACCCAGAGACACATCTGTAAGCGAACCTCTCATAGCTCTGCTGGTTTCCATCCTGCGCTCCAGGATTCCTGTCCTGGTCTCAGGTCTGACTTTGACTTCTCCAAACAAAAAAAATCCAGGAGCTTTGTTACATCTGTTGTCGGGACAGCCTTTGAAGCCCCACACCCTAACATCCTTTTGTAGTGGACTTTCTACAAACACACATCAAATAACTCATGAAGAGTAAGCTGACAGAAGATCACACACACAGTAGAGCAGACACATTTAAAGACTTAACCAGGCAGATGAATTACAAACAGACTTTAAATATTTTAACTGACTCTTAAAATAAAGTCCACAGACCTCTGGTCTGAACAAAAATAGGTCCTGGGGTCAGGGGGGCTGCCAGAGATTTTGGGCCCCATGAAAAAATATCAAGTTGGGCCCCCTGAGGGCTCGTCCATAGCTGGAGCTGGGGTTCCACCCTCCCAGATTCGAAGGGAGAAAAAAATATAATATATATACTTCATATTAGTGTTTCAGTTTGCTTAATTATGTAGGTCTACATGCATTCTTACTTATTTACATATCATTTTCACCAGCTGAAAGGTCTTAATCTCCTTTTCCCTATTACTCCCTTAAAATGTGTTTATTTAGTCTAAAAATGTATTTGATGATAAAATTCAAATTTGGATATCTAATTAAATTTCCATGTTGTGTTAAAGCTTTACATAACTACATTTTCAGCTGTCTTTCCTCTTGAAATCAAGTATTTCTGTATGACCGACAAAAATTAAAGATTCACTGCTCACAAGGTGACTTCTTTATTAAGTCTCCATGGCTTCATCATAGACACAAAATTAATAAGCACACAGTTCAAACAGGAGTCAGTTAGGGTTACATAACATTTGAAAGTTGGACAACTTTGCATGAATACGTGTATACGTCTCTAGAATCCCATTTTTCTCAACAACAAAAAAACTGCTAAAAATATATTCAGCCTTGATTGTACACAGCAAGATTTATTATTTACAGTGATATAATTAATAATGCTCCTGAGTGACATACTTAGTGACGGACTAAATAGCAATGCTTCAACCTGCCCAGCATCAAAAACAATCTATACATTTTTACTGATTGATATATATAATTATCTTTATGTGGAAAAACAACGTGTTTATCACCAAAAATAGCCTTTTTATATTCCTTTGTAATAGTACTGATAGAGAAGAGAGCCTTAAGTGATTCCCACAGACCCCCTTAATTGAGGCTGCTAGCTAACATGCTACATTGCTCACCTTCTTGAGGTTCATTGGGTTGTGAGGGGACACCTGCTGACATATCATCAGCTGCTGATTCTGGTAGGGATAAGGACGACAACCCATTTACCATAATTAGATGAAACATAGTTCCTCTCACTGTGGATATCAGAGCTAGCAAACAGGTTGAATTTAACCACTCACTAACCAAACCCACCTTTCTTTGAGAAAAACTGTGTGTCACACTGATGCCCTCTCTTCTGCCTGTCCTCTTTCTCCCTTCTTTCTTTCCTTTTCTGTGACCCAGACTTTGTTTTTGCAGACATATTTACTGCAGCCTTGGCGCACTCTGCTGTCTGACTGCTACCTGAGCTGACCTCACCTGCTACGCACCCCTCGGCCAGGTGGACTGTACCATTTTATGCCGTTAGGAGGAGGGGGGGGGGGGGGGTTCAAATTAATTAGTCAAAATAAAGCAGGGACCTCTGAATAAATATACATTTCATAAAGACTAAAAGATTGTTTGTTTAATGTCTTAAATGAGAAAAAATACTGCAAAGTAAAGTACTTGTGATTTTTAAACTTAATTTATTTTTTATTCAACTTTGAAACTTTTTTGGGCCCCTGACAGCTGTGGGCCCTTAGAATCTTCCTAATCTTTCACCGCTTTACAGCGCCCCTGCCTGGGGTGTATACAGAGTAGTGATGGGAATTCCGGCTCTTTTTAGAGAGCCGGTTCTTTTGGCTCAGCTCACCAAAAAGAGCCGGCTCTTTCGGCTCCCAAGTGGCTCCTCAGATTTTCTGTTGCGTAGAGTTCATTTATAAGCAAAATAATGCTAAACTATATGTGAAATGATTTACTAATGTAAAAAAATGCTATATATCAAATATTTATCATTTCTATGGATTTAATAACTGAACACTTTAAGAAATCTCCACTTTCCGACTGCTGGCGCTCATTTTCTCACCGTCTTCGTCACACTCTCCTCTCCTCTCTCTCGCCTTTTTCCTCCTCATTCCCTCTCGTCTCCCTCCACCTGCATGTGCTCTGCTGTGTGTCTGAGTCTGATCCTCCCTCTTCCCCGCCCCTACTGCTCTGTGTGTGGACAGTCTGGACACGCAGTTACACATGTTGACCAATCGCCTGTGGCTTTCACCAAAGCAAAGGGGGAGGGGGGAGGGGAGGGGACGGCTCCCAATGACGAGCCGGCTCCCGTCGTTCACTTGAAAGAGCCGGCTCTTATCGCCGGTTCGTTCGCAACCGACACATCACTACTACAGAGAAGGTCCTGCCTCCTATAGGCCCGGTTGAGTGCCCTAAGGTTGGAAGATTGTGGGTTCAAATCCACAGTTGGGTCACACCAAAGACTTTAAAACATGGGACCCAATGCCTCCCCAATCTACACTCAGCATTTAAGGGCTGGGTTGGAGGGCTAAACCACCCCAACCCAGGGAATGGGTCAAATGTTGAGAACACATTTTACAGACCAGTGTGACAACTAATGGGGTTGTAAGTTTCAACGTTGGATGATCTGGTCAGAAGCCTGCCGTTAACCTGTAACTGCTGTCCTAGACCGGTTAAATGTGCAGTAAACCAGGCACAATGACACAACAGCATGGTTTATTTTTTCTAGCTCAGGACGAAGCACAGAGGAGCTGACTTTAGAAGAACATCCAAGCTGATAAGAGCAGCAGTCTGGACATGTCAAAGATAATCTCAGGGGTCCTGTCAGAAGAGTTAGCAAAGCCCTCCAGAGAAGACTCTTCTCCGACAGTAATCTTTCTGTTGCACAGACAAGTGACTGAAGCTTTTCTTCATTTTGGTGTCGAAAAGTCTGATGAACAAAAAAATTAACTTAGAGATATCATTGAGGTGAAAGCAGAAGAAAAGCAGAACATCATTAGAAATATCTTAAAAACACCACTAAACCAGTCCACAAAAGAGCAGATACGACAAAAACAACTAGGGTACTAAAATAGAACCTTGGGGAACACCAGACTGGACTGGACCAAGAGCAGGTCTGTGACAAAGCCCCAGAGATGGTTCATTCGGACATTCATGACCAGAACCAGTTCCACTGACTCAAAAGCTGAAGACAGGTCCAGCTTAAGGATGACAGAACATTAACCAGCACGGCTCTGCATCAGAATGTCATCACACACTCAGCAAGGCAGAGCAGAAACCTCACTGAAAGAGCAGCTGTCAGCGACTATCTTAAATCGTATTGTAAATGAAAGCTGTCAGACAGCAGGAGGAAAAACAGATGATGACTTGCAGATATTTCCATCCATCCATTGTCTGAACCCGCTAGTCCACGTAGGGTCGCGGGGGGGCTGGTGCCTATCTCCAGCGGTCAACGGGCAATCAGGCGGGGTACACCCTGGACAGAGAGCCAGTCCATCACAGGGCAACACAGAGACACACAGGACAAACTATCACACACACACACACACACACACACTCACACCCAAGGACAATTTAGACAGACCAATCAACCTAACAGTCATGTTTTTGGACTGTGGGAGGAAGCCGGAGTATCCGGAGAGAACCCACGCATGCACAGGGAAAACATGCTAACTCCATGCAGAAAGATCCCAGGCCGGGAAGCGAACCCAGGACCTTCTCAACAGCTCCAACCACTGTGCCACTGCGCAGCCGATTTGCAGATATTTCTAAAACCTAAATCACAAATATCATCTCGGCTTCAGAACACATTGTGCAACATTTCGCAACAACAACCACAAGCTGTTTTCCATAAACAGTGTTAGGCGTCACTATGACAGAGTAACTCTTTCACACAGCAGTTTCACTGTGGCCTTGTGTTTGACCCAAACCTCACATAAACCCAGTCTTGGAAACAAGTGGGCATCCTTTAGGTCACTGGTTTGGGGGTTAAAGCCCTCTGGTTTATTTACTTTTACTGTCCCACCCCCACTCCCTCCCTCTCAGGGTTTCTGATAGTTTATCTCCGTCTGTCTGTGTGATTAATCGCTGACAGTATTAGACCCAGATGCTCTACATTCCACCCCTCCTTCCTAATGAAAACCACCTCTGCTTCCTCATCAGTGCAAAGGTGAACTTCTACCAGCGTAAATGTTTTCAGAAAACGCTGATTATCTTCAAGAAATTTGTGCTTTGTCTTACAATCTTTACTGACCATGGGGAATGTTTTAAAAAGGAAAGTTCTGCTCTGAGATCATTTTATCTTTGTTCAGAATACCACAGGAGCTAATTGTAGGGGTGGAGTGGGGCTCCAACTCGGCACCACACCCTCTGAGGTCAGTTGTTCTTCTGAGAAGCATCATTTAGTTTGCAGATAACTTCACACATAAACACTGGAGACGTTCAGGAGTCATCAACCTTTCCTTCAAATGTTTTGTTGATGTTTGATTTTGAGGCTCAGTGATCCAAATAATCCCTAAAAAATGAGTAAAAATAAGCACACTTTACTGCTGTTTGCTCAGTGGCCAGACGTGAAACATCTGACACACGTCTGGAAACAAAGCTGCTGAGGTTTGAGCCTTTACTGGTCTCTCCTCCACAACACGTCAGGTTTCTGGTTCATGAAGGAAAACTGTTGAAACGTCTTCAGTAATGTTCAGACTAATGCGTTAAAACAACTGAATCAATCGTCTCAGAGTTTGGTAGAGCTGTCACAGGTCACGTTTTAGTGAGAAATGTCGGAGGTTGGAGAAAATGAGCTCTGTGCTGAAACACCAGACAGAGACAGAAAACTAATCTGGAAACAAAACAGAGCTAGAGAGGCATCACAAGTCTCAACCAAACAAAACAACAGCCGTAGGATCAGAGCCTGAGGACTACTGGTACTGAGATGGGTGCAGGAGGAACCCAGCAGTAACAGCTGATCACTACCAACTCCCGTCTGAGAGCTGTTATTATTTTCCCAGGATTATACCATACATGCCTTGGGTTGAACGTGTTGTAAAGGTCATAGGAACAGCGCTAGGCTGGTGTATGATGACTCTAAACTTTCTGCTGTTAAATCCAGACAAGACCGAAGTTATCATCTTTTGACCAGAACCTCTGAAAACGAAATTGTTTAGTCAATAACCTGATCTGAACAGCATTAAATTAGCCTCCGAAAGCAAAGTAAGGAACCTTTGTATTATCTTTGACCAGGACATGTCATTCTAATCCTACGTTAAACAGGCTTGTAGGATTTCAGAATAGATTTTGAGCTCCTCCTTCTCACATATAAAGCTCTTAATCAAGCTCCATCATACATCAGTGACCTGATTGTTCCATATATTCCTAACAGAGCACTTCACTCTCAATCTGCAGGTCTACTGGTGGTTCCCAGAATATTTAAAAATAGGATGGGAGGCAGATCTTTTAGTTATCAGGCTCCTCTCCTGTGGAACCAGCTCCCAGCTTTAGTCCGTGAGGCAGACACCTTGTCTACATTTAAGACTAGGCTTAAAACATTTTTATTTTATAAGGCCTATGGTTAAAATCTGACGTCAACCCAGGTTTGGACGAGTGAGAAAGTAGAGCGAGGTGGAGTGTACAGTGGAGAATATGTCACGACGTGCTGCGGAGCGGAGCGGAGGAAAGGTGAGGATCCAGACCGGGGGAGACAAACAGGCAGGCAGGTAGGAAATCTTAACATGGGTTTATTAAGCACGCTGACACTGGAACAATGACACCACAAGGAACACAGAACAGCAGGGGTTTAAATACATGAGGAACGGGAGCTATGGTGATAGGGAAACAAGAGGCAGGTGGGAGCAATTAACGGAGACACAGACTACAACCTAGGAGAAGACAGGACAGGGTGTGACAGAATAAGGTTGGTAAAGGCAGTTCTCCCATGCCCTGCCTCCCACATACCTCCATCGGAGAGGTTAGGTTACCCTGAGTTATCTCTGTAGTTATGCTGCTTTAGGCTTATACTGCTGGAGGACATGCTGACTACTTTCCATACCATGCTACTTTCTTCTACCACTACTCTCTAATTGTGATATTTCCAGTTTTTTAGCTGTCAACTTTATTTTCTCTCTGAGTGGTTTTCTCCCCAGAAGTGTGTGTGTGCATGGATGTAATTTTCACTTTAGATGTGGGGGGGGGACACGGGGGGGGGGGGGGGGGTATCTTTACAGTATGTTCTAATGGGAAACAGGCTTCAACACAAACGTTTCTACTTGGTCCTAGAGCTCAACCAGTGTCAATTTAATAAAAAGTAATATTGCTTTTGGATGGTAAAAAGTGCAGGGGTCAAAACTTGACTTTGGAAAAAGTGGGGGGGGACATGTCCCCCCTGCCCCCCCCCCCCCCCCCCCAAAATTACGTCTGTGTGTGTGTGTGTGTGTGTGTGTGTGTGTGTGTGTGTGTGTGTGTGGTGGATGGCTGCTTATGCTGAGCCAGGATCCTCTGGAGGTTTCTTCCTGTTAAAAGGGAGTTTTCCTCTCTACTGTCGCTGTGTGCTTGCTTATGTGACAGGTGGAGTGTCACTGTATCCCGACTGATCATGTGCCCTGGCTACTTGGCAATGAGGGTGTCCGTTTGGCTGACTGGTTGGCACGTGTGACTCTTACCCGGGTGTCTGGGGATCGAATCCCACCCGGGCCCTTGTTTCTCCACCTTGCCACACTTTGTATGAGGATTGCTTTAAAGATTCTGACACTATGTAATGACTGATTTATATGCAGCCATAATAATAGTAGTGCTCCCTCACATATTTATTAAATTTGTATTTATAAGAACATTTTTACTGAACATTAGTGTGTGGGTTGTCATAGTGGGGCAGCCACCTGACTAGAAGTGCAGATGTGAGGCAACCTGTATCCGTCACAACATTAGAGAGGGATGATCTGTGCGTGACACAAAAACACACCAATGGCTGACATGGTAGTGATGTTCAACAATCTGATCAGTCGGTGGCTTTTTGTCAGACCCGGAAAAAACTATGGGCAGTGATGTAGGAAACTGTGGAGCAACCAGTAACTCCACCCCCTAGCCAACCAGTGACTTCTCCCCCTAGCCAAACAATGACTCCACCCCTAGCCAACCTGTAACCCCACCCCTGGCCAACCAGTGACTTCACCCACTAGCCAACCAGTAACTCCACCCCCTAGCCAACCAGTTTCCTCAACCCCTAGCCAACCAGTGACTTCTCCCCCTAGCCAACCTGTAACCCCACCCCTAGCCAACCGTTGACTCCACCCACTAGCCAACCAGTGACTCCTCCCCCTAGCCAAGAAATGACTCCACCCCTAGCCAACCTGTAACCCCACCCCTGGCCAACCAGTGACTTCACCCACTAGCCAACCAGTGACTCCTCCCCCTAGCCAAGCAATGACTCCACCCCTAGCCAACCTGTGACTCCAACCACTGGCCAACCAATGATTTAATCCTCTAGCCAGCATGTAACCCCATCCCCTAGCCAACCTGTAACCCCACCCCTAGCCAACCGGTGACTCCACCCACTAGCCAACCAGTGACTCCTCCCCCTAGCCAAACAATGACTCCAACCACTGGCCAGCCAATGATTTAATCCTCTAGCCAGCATGTAACCCCACCCCCTAGCCAACCTGTAACCCCACCCCCTACTCAATCTGTGACTCCAGCCCCTGGCCAGCCAGTTACTCAAACCCCTAGCCAAACAATGACTCCAACCACTGGCCAGCCAATGATTTAATCCTCTAGCCAGCATGTAACCCCACCCACTAGCCAACCTATGACTCCACCCCCTGTTCATCCAGTGACTCCACCCCCTAGCCAACCTGTAACCCCACCACCTGGCCAAACAGTGACCCCACCCCCTAGTCAACTAGTGACTGCTTCCTGGCCAACCAATTACTCTAGCCCCTAGCCAACCCGTGACTCCACCCCTAGCCAACCTGTAACCCCACCCCCTGGCCATCCAGTGACTCCACCCCCTAGTCAACTAGATACTCCGCTTCCTGGCCAACCAATTACTCTAACCCCTAGCCAAAAAATGACTCTACTTCCTAGTCAACCAGTGAATCCACCCCCTAGGCAACAGTCTCTGATGTTGTGTTTTTCGGCCCGGTTCGGGACCCTTGGAACCATAAAAAAGAAGGTACTGAAAAGAGGGCTACAGCCATGGACCTTTACTAATAGAAACAGCTTGAAACCACGAGATGAGCCGTGCTGTGCAGAGTAGGTACTGGTGGAAAAGGCCTATAAGAGTGTGAGTCCATGTCTGTCTGATCCTAACATGTTCCGTCTGAACTAAATACTTTTATCAATCAGTTCTGTCTGCAATAAAATCAAACCTTTAGAACACGTACGATTCTGTTGTAACTATTTATTTGATCTAAAACTCAGATGCTGCTGCATGTTTTCAGAGGTCCTGACCTGAATGTAAGCTGCGTTCCACCCAAACCATGATCTGGTGGTAAACCTCCTGGCTGCAGGAATCCCTCCCTGAGCCTCTCTGCTCTCCACATACGATCCTTCCTCACTTTCCCAGACCTCCCCCAACAGTCTCTCCCTCCTTTCAGCTCTGGCTGGAGCTATTTTCAAATTCCTGGACTCTGAAACAATCACTCAGAGAACAGGAAGTCTTCTGATTTCACAAGCAGCTCTGGTTTATCATCATCTGAGATGCTGAGTGGAGTCAGACCACAAGTGTGCAACATTACTTCTGCTGTTGGTGTGGAAACTGTCGGTGCTTCACTTCAGTCAAGTCCAGAGAACTCTGACATCATGTGACCCAGTTATATATTTATACTTTAGTGTAGCGTGTTATCGCCCCGGCCCTGATCCCAACCTCCTCCCACGTTTCCTCCTCTTCTTCCAAACGGTTTTCAGGGTTGGCTGGAAAACAGCTGTTGTGTAATGGTTTATCATAATGTCATGGCTCACAACAGCTGTAGTTAATAAGTGCCCACTTTTAGACTTTTCCCTAATAAAACAACAGAAAACAGCCTGAAAAGAAAACTGGAACAGCAGCTCTTTTTGTTTTGAACTCACTGATCTTTATAACGGTGAAAAACTACAGAATCAAACCCAGACAGACATGGTAACGTCTTCTGTGCTGTTTTATTCATCATAGTTGTGCTTGATGAAGTCCAGATCCATGTTTTTACCCCCACAGGAAGTCTGTCGTTGTAATAGTACTGTGGTGTAGGCCTATATTATTATTATTATTATTGTTGTTGTTATTATTATTATTATTGTTGTAACGTCTGAGCATCATAAGAACAGAACAGCCTTTCTGGTCTCGTCTTCTCGACCTGCTGGTCCAACATGATGAAGGACAAATATAAAGGTCTCATTGGGAATATTCTAGTTTTACTGTCCGTTATTTATTTATTTTTAATAAGAAAACCAACTAACTGTTGTTGTTAGAATCGTTTTAAGGTTTTGATGTCCTATTTGAAGACAGACAGCAACATGTGGGCTGATAAAATCCCACAAGTGTTTTAGCCCTAACGGGTCCGGTTCTGGTTCTGGTTCTGTGTCACGCCGACCTCCCGGAGCAGCAGGTGGATTTCCTTCGGCCCTCCTCCTGACTCCTCCGGTCCCGCCTCCAGGCTCCAGCTCGAGCTGTTAACGGGGATCCGTTTCATTTGGGACCAAAGTAGTCAGGCGACTCTGTCTGTGACCGAACCGGACCTGTTGGACTCTAGTTCTGTGTTTTTCGGTGTTTTGCTCCTCTGAGAAGATGAACGCCGTCATGGCGGACAGCTACTTTCTGTCCGCGCTGCAGCCGCGCTCCTCCTGCACCGCCTACGCGCTGCCGTCGGACGGACCGTCCCCGGACCCGCTGGCTAGAGCCCGGAGGGTTCGGGAGCAGGTCCAGATGCGTCTGGCCGAGAGGAAGTCCTCATCCCTGCCCAGACAGGAGGACTCACGGCTCGGATCAGCAACAGGTGAGCCCCGGGGCACAGCGGGAGGCGCTCCGGTTACGGCTGCGGGGCTGTGGGTCGCCTGGTGGAAAAGTGTCACACTCTAGTCCTCGAGGCGGTATCCTCCATCTTTTTGTTGTTTCCCAGTTCCAACAGTTGAATCACCTGTGCAGCAGCTCATTAAGCTCTCCAGAAGCTTGTTAATCACCTGCTGATTAAAATCAGGTAGGCTATAGGCAGGGGCGGATTTAGCAATTTGGGGACCCAAGGCGAACACAGACACGGGGCCCCTTACACAAAATTTTCAACAATCTTACCTTTAACTGGATTTGCGAAACTCTCCCCTCTTCTGACATGAGTTATTTTCCCTTTTTATTAGTCCTCCTCTTTTTTCCTGTATTTCCCTCCTTTTGACTGCTTTCAATATTTGCTCTGCTTTCTTCTTCCTGTCAGCGCTCCTGTGCTTTTGCCTTTGTTATTTTTTTTCTATTTTCCATTTTGGTCCATGTTTTCCTCCCTTTAAACATTTTCCATTGTCTTTCCTTTCTGCTTCCTTTTGATGTTTACATCGAGAAACGACGTCACTTTCAGAAGTGAAAATAAAAGCTTTTATGAAGCGAGCTGCTTCTTTCTCTTATTGGAGCCACTAGGATAACTCCATGTCATGCTTCATGTTTTGACTATCGCTTTGAGTTTGTTACAAATGCTCCCGCCTCTCTTCTTACTCTTATTTGTGGTCTTACGGCACTTGGCAAACAACAATTTGGTGCATTACCGCCACCAACTGGATTGGAGTGGAATGACTACCAGTCACTTCCTGTTTGTGCATCGCCATCTAAATAACCCTCTTATGACCATAATTATAACAGGGCCGCCTGGTATGTTTTTAATCTTATGGTTGTAAAATTGTAAGAAAAAGTACAAAGTGTGTGTAACTCTTCTCCGTTTTTCAGAACAACCTCAGCTTTCAGTGTATGGTTTGCATTTAGAATTTATTTCTATTAAAGCCTTTAAAAAATCAGCTTAAAAGGGAAAAAAGCAAAAAACGGATTTGAATTTTTTATAGTTATTACTGAACAGGAACTTCAAAATGACTGGGCAAACAATTTAAACTTTGAACTGAAATGCATCTATTCTTAAAAAAGTGTGAACCTTGGTATCTTTTTTAGCAGTTTTTAAGACCTTTTATTTTTGTAAACTTTCAGACGTTTTTATTTGATGTGGTAGACCTTGAAGCAGTTTCTCTCCAGCTGCAGGCAGAGTCCTGCACACCTTACACTGCCATGGGGGGCTTCTCTGGCACACCGTGCTGCTATACCAAAAACTTTTGTTTTAGCAAAAATAATTATTTATGGTAAAAAGATAAATAATGCTGGAATGAAGCTGAATCTTACAATTAGCAAACAGTTGAGGGTTGTTCAAATAAAAAAATAAAGACTGAACAAACATTCATATCCTGGTTCACCGGAGATCTGTCCTTCTTCGTGGTCACTGTCTTCAGACGTAAGCCTTCTGGGACACCTAATAGATCGTGTTGATTTTCTTTGAGGCATTTCCATAATTTCTTGCTGGTTTTTATGCTAATTAGCTTCCCCGTTCCATTATCCACTTTCACCGCGGCGCTGCGCTCCGTTTCAATCAGGCTGTACAGCAGGATTTCCCCTCGTAGCAATATTTTCCCTAACTCTGATTGCTTCGTGCTATAGATCAGTGGAAAGCTGCTTTTATGTACTTTTAGGAACCGTTGGATTTATTTGAATCTGATCAGCCGTTCAAAAGTTATAAAACGGAGCATTTTGGACGACAAACTCACGTCTCTGAATCTGTGTTGTGATTCGGTGCGCTCAAGACAGGGAATCCCGCTGGCTACCGTAATGTATTGTATATGCACGAAAAGCGCCATTCTTAATCTTTTCAGCACTTTTGGAATTTTAATGATATCTTGAACGGTTCAGGAATTATGTTAATGAGAAGCATGTCCAATCCCGTCTGCGGTGACAGGTTGGTAATAAGAATATCGTGGCATTAACAGAGGGGTGCCGGCGGTCAGGGCTAGGGGCCCCCCAACACAAGGGGGCCCCAGGCGGCCGCCGACCTATGCCTAATGGTAAAACCGCCTCTGGCTATAGGGTTAGCGGCCCTGGAGGACCGCAGTTTGCCACCTGTCACCCTCAGAACAAATATAAAAGTCCCAAATTCACCACATTTATAAAGTAAGTCAGGTCTTTATGCGGATACTTCTAGATTTTAAATCAAGTAAATATTCAGAAATAAACTCAACGTTTCTTTACTTACTAAATATTTATTAATCCTTTTAAACTGAAGGAGCTCACCAAATTAAAGCATCTGCTTTCTAAGGTCTCCAGTCGCCTGGATGGTTGCTCTACAGCAGAGGGAACATGAATAAATTAGCCCAGTTTGAAGAAAGTCGTAACTTCAAAGGGACTTTCTGTTGTTAGCCAGGGGATCTTGCTTTTATTTAACAGTCCCAGATTTCATGTTAATAAAACCATCACATGCTTAGATGTTAACACTTAGATTAAATGTGTGGCTACTCATTCTGATTCCAAATATCTATAGTCAGTACTTGCAGAAGTCAAATATGGTCACACTCTGCTGCGAATCGCGTTAAGGTTCTGATTTTACAGTTGGCACCCTGTGGGTTCACACACTGAAGGTTCCTCACCACTAGATTAATCCAACTCATTTCACCACATGAGTGGAAGTTTAACGTCATCTTTCCAAGGAGGTGATCAGCTGTGGTGTTGGATTGGGCCGACAGCAAGGTTCTGACTGATACCTCCGGCCCACTCGGGCCATCATAGCACTCAGAAGTCCACGGGTTCCGATCCCAGACAGATTCCTGCAGCTTTTTGTTCACCTCCTGACTGAGACGGCTTTACTCGTGGGTGTTTCATCGCCCTTTTCTTCCTATCATGTTGTGTGACTAAGTCCAAAAACCAGTGAGGGGCTCTCAAGACACAGCGTGTGGAATGTTCTAGAAGAGGAGCAAAAACAAAAACGGTCTGTTTTTAAACAAGAGCCCAGGCCCGTGTTTCTATTTGACGAGAATTTCCCATGGCTGCAGGCTAGATGAGCAGAAATCAGATCATGTGACGAACTTGTGTTTTTGTGCACATGGACAGCCCTGGACATGTCATTTCCTGGTCATTTCCTGGTCATTTCCTGGTCATTTCCTGATTCTTTTTGTTTTGTTTCTGTGGAAAACTGAAAGATTGAATTCCTATGTTCCTGTTGAGGGAGTTTTCTACATGCGATGGAGATTAGTCTAACACTACAGTAGAGGGTTAAATGGAGAGAGGAGGACAGAGCTCTCCCCGCAGGACCACCGGCTTTCCCTTTGACCCATCAGGATGTTCTTCTACTCGTCAGCTCGATGCAGATCCTCTCTCAGCACGTCGGTTATCTGCAGGCCAGCATGTTCTGTCCGCAAACCTTGCTCTGCTTGGGACTAGATTGATTTACACCAAAAGCAGAGTCTTAACAACAGTCTGAATGTGCTCCAGCTGACAAATAGAATAAAGGTTTCTCTAAGTCCTGAGAACATCCTGGTCCAGGTCTGATCGAGCCAAGTGTTGTAGGTTTTGAATTAACGCTAATTAAAAACGGTTTAGAAGGAAGAGGGATGGTTGGATCAGCTGAAGTTAGATGATTTGTGTGTGGGTGTGATGGTAGCCGGGTGTGGACGACCATCGGGGCTTTAACCGATGAGACTGAAGAAGACTCAGAACCATCTGGTTCCAGTTTACGGCTGAATGCAGCTAAGGATCTCCGTGAGCCTGCTGAGGAATGCTCCGCTGACATAGATCAGTCAGAAAACAAAGCAACCGGCCTCTAAAGAACCCAGGGTAACTTCAGCAACGCAGCAGTGCTCGAAAGCCTGCTCATGGTAATGTTCACAGTGATTTAAGCTCACAGAGGAACAACAGCAGCAGAGCAGCCGGGCTTTATTCTGACGAGACAAATGTGTTGGATTGGTCCTGGTGAAGGGGTGTGGGTCTCTTTCACCACCATGAATACATCAGTCTAGTGTGTAGCAAAAGGCCTGGTTAAAAACAAAGCCACGTGTCTTTAGTGGGTCACCAGAAAAACAAGACCCAGGTGAAAAATTCCAAAGACGGGTTCATATCAGCCAGAGTTCTGTCAGGAAGCTGGAAGAGGTCTCCTTATACTCACCTGGAGTCAAGAGCCAAGATCTACAGAAATGTTAAAGCTGCTGCTAGTGCCTCATTAGTAGGGCTGTAGCGAAGCCTCGATGACGTCGACGGCTCGATTCTAAAAATTTGTCGACGTCAGATCCGGAAGTCGACGCACCGCGCCCACTTGTTGCATCCCCAGGAGTTTGTAAATAGAGGAGGAATCTGCCTGTTTTACCTCTAGTTCGCCCTCTTCTCCGCCTTCACTAACATCTCCGCCAAATACCGAAGACCCGGAACAACGTCCGTCCGCTACTAGATTCCTGTTTTGCCCGCCTTCGTCTCCCGGCAACGGACAACAACTTCCGGGGTCAAATGTGCTGCTTCGTCTCTACCGCAGATGTAGAAAATCACCGGGAGCGTTTCTCCCTTCATTAAGGAGCTTCTTTCAGACATGAGGAGAGCTGTTTTGGTGGTAGCAGTCTCTCCTGCGTGCTGGTCTGTGTGCTGCTGGGTGTTTTTGGTTTATTTAAACTTGGTAACTTGAACTTAACATTGGTAAAGCTACTGTTAGCATCTTCGCTAACAGCTTCTTGCGTTGGGATAAGCTGTTGCGTTTTGGTTTAGAGTTGATCGTTTTTGTAGTGTAGATCTCCCTTTTATTACATTTAGAGTGTTGTGGGTTTTCGGTTTAGTGTAAAATATCACCTTGAGTTTGGTTTAACCGCCCAGTTTAGAGTTTGGACCTTTGGAGATCCTTGTTTTGGTCCAGAACCCAGTAATCTTTGCCCAGTGGGACATCCCTACTTATTTGTACTTTTGTTTTATTTCCCCACGGGCAGAATTAGTTTTATTATTCCCAACCTGTGGATGGAAAGATTTATGATTTTTGTAGTTGTAAATAAACCTGATCATCATTTTAACTTTTAAATCCCGTTATCGTCCCTTCCTTTTTGCACACGAGCCAAACTCCCCAGGAAGAGTCGTAACACCACTCGCCTCACGCACATAAGTGACCAAAACAAAGCAGCATGGAGACACTCCATCTTCTACCACCTCTCAGGCAGCAGCCTGCACTCCCAAGTTCTACACGTCACCAGAACATAACCAACCAACACAATAAAAGCAGTGTTATACTAAATGGAAGGCCTGTAGAGTTTATTCTCTTACAGTAACAATTTATCAATTTTTTTGAGGAATTTATTAGAGATTTTTTGGTTTTTATTAACTGTGCAATAGAAAAATAATCATTAGATTAATCGTCTAGCCCAGGGGTGTCAAACTCATTTTAGCTCAGGGGCCACATTGAGGGAAATCTAGTCCCAAGTGGGCCGGACCGGTAAATAAAAAAAACACAAACTTCAGATTGTTTTCTTTGTTTTAGTACAATCAATATAAAACAAGGCTGGAGCCTGAGGACAGTGTAGTACAAGTACAACACCTTAAGTGTACTTGAAAAAAAAAATCAATAAATAAATAAAAATTCTTTAGTGATTCAAAGAGCTTACAGATCACATGGCAAGATCAGAACCATCTCGCGGGCCGGATTTAACCTGCTTGCGGGCCGCATCCGGCCCGTGGGCCGCATATTTGACACCCCTGGTCTAAATAGTTATTAGAATTGTCGATTATTCGATAAAATAATCGTCAGAATAATCGTTTTAAAAATAATCGTTTACCCCCAGCGCTTCTCATTAGTCACCATGGTAACCTCACACCTGTATCAGTCAGACTAAAGCACCAGGCAAACCGCTGCTGGGTAAAGCTAGAAGTGGTTTAGGAGAACTTCCCGTCTGATGGTCAAAGAGGACTTATGTAAAGCTGCAGAAGGATGTGAGCAGGAGCTGTACAGAATCACAGCACCATCGTGGAAGCCATGGCCTCCATGATTATAACGCCCCTTCACACTGTGCGATCACACCATGATTCTGTGATTTGTGAGTGTGAGAGGAGACGTGCTCATGAACATGAAAAGTAAAACACACAAACATGAGATCTCACATATTCAACCCATAAGGACGGTTTGGTATTTTGTTTCTGGGGGATAGAGGAAGCTGCGGGGCGAGCAGTGAGACAGAATTCACGGCAAAACTTTAGATATTCTCTGTAGTTTAGTTTTATGTATGAAGGAGGAGAATGAGCTCAGCTGGACGGCGGGAAAAGGAGTCAGACGCCAAAGCGAGAGTTTTGAAAATGACCCTTCCTCCTTGAGGAAGATGATCTGGGTCATGAGCTGACTAACAGGAAGTGTTAATGGCGATGTTTTGTTTTATATTTTCGGCTTGTGGGGGGTGTGATCAGGACGCAGCGTGTCCTGCTGCAGCGAGGCTCACAGGAATCTCGTCGTACAGCGTGACACCTTCTCACAGTGTGACATGAACAATCCTGTGCAACGACCAAAAATCACACAGTGTGATCGCAGAATTATGTCTGGAGGGTCCACTGGGGGGTTTAGTAACTAGTCATGAGGCTAACTGGTTAGCTGTTTGTAGCTCTACTGAAGCTGTAAAACAGATACGATGATCCCCAAAGTCCCACGAGAGCCTAGAGAACATTCCTCTCCAATCTCCTCCTGACATGCTGCCAGGATCTATTTTAAACCTGCCCATTGTCCAGAAGCACGTGATCTGTTTTTGACCAGATGTTTTGAAGGCCAAAAGTTCTAATTAAATCTATTTATTTCATTTACGTAACAAAGTTAGTAAATCATTTCATTTTCATGGGTTGAAAATGGTCAGATCGTGTCCATTAGGAGGCGAAAACATAAAAAAGGGCGTCAGATTCAGCTCAGATGTGTGTTTTTTTACCTGTGTGTAGTGTGAGTGAATGAAAACAGCATGTGTCACGTGTGCTGAATGAACTGGTAAAGGCTGCTTGAATCATCTATGGGAATCTAACAATAAAACAGAAAAAGGCACAAAACACTTCAGAAACTTTATTGACTCTCAGGTAACCATTATGAATCAGTGACCTCCATAAATAACCAGACAGGACTAACTAAGACCGTTGATAAATCCCTCCTGATTTAGTCGTCATTGGCATTTTGTGCTGTGTGGGCGTCGGACGAGCCCCCGCGCCGTGAGAACAAACATCTCAGCTCTGAAGCCGTTCTTCACCCACATACGCCACACGTCATGTGATCAGGAAGCAGAACATCCATGTGTTAGGACATCGTTTTGGGCCGCTGCTGTAAAAAAAAGTGAGATAACTCCAACGCTGAAATGCACAAGTACAGTTGATAAATGAGGACCCTGGTGATTTTACACTTTCGGCCATGAGATGTCCCATTAATTTACGCAAAGGGGTTGATGAATGAGGGCGCTGGTCTCCATGTTAAGACCTGATTGTGTTTATCTCATCTCTAACAATCAAAACACCTGTGTGATGGCTCAGAAGCCCAGGTGAAGGTAAAGTGAGGCTACCTGCAACTGCAAACAGACACAATTGGTAATAAACGAGGATAAGAAACAGAATTCCTGTCTTAAGGTTGGGGTTGTCTATTTTAGCAGATCTGCATGTGCACATGGACCCTGACTGGTCCCCTTTGAAGTTATTTTGATGATTAATTCGATTTTACAGTTAATGTTGATGACGTGCTGCTGGACTTCCTTCCTGCTTGGAGGTCTTTGAGCAGAGCTCTGATGACCTCTGACTTGGTGATGCTTATGTTCAGGCATGCAGCTCAGGGCACCTCCCAGCAGCATTTCTTCCCCCTTCCTTCCAAACTGCAGACGTGTGTGTGTGTGTGTGTCCCGCAGGTTTTGGTGAAAAGCTCTTCAGGTGCTTAAAGGCTGAATGCCATGAGCAGCAAAGTGTCTTCTTGGATCAAACTCAAACAACCAGGAACGTAGTTATGGTGATCCGGAGAGCAAAGGAACGAAACAGCAGGGGTGGGACACTCTCTTCCCTGAGGGCTGGTTGGTATCCAGCATCTTTTAGTTGTTTCCCGTCTCCAACAAAGTTGATTCACCTTTTCAGAAGCCCATCAAGCTCTGCAGAAGCCTGTTAGTTAACCCAGTGTGTTGGAGCAGGGACGCTACTGTTTACAATTGTTAATGCTATGTCCTATGTTCATATTAAGCAAGGTAAATATAATTTGCAACATGACAAAGCCCGTAATAAAAAGGTTTTGTCAGCAAATCTGTGCCCACAGCTGCTCCTACAAAGGCGCCTACAATAGCATTTTAGGTGATATTAGCTATATCACCCTCTTCGGTTCCAGAAGGCTGTTAAATCTGACAACCGGAAGGAATTGAGGCGTGGCAGTAAGGAAATAATCAGGTTAGCTCAGAGAATAAGCTAACGTGAAAATACGTTATGACGGGACCGAAAAGAGCCCTGACAGCCGAGGAAGAGGATGATAATAAGAAGTCGCTGGACGTTTTGTCGGAGGAGATGACAGCTGTCAAACTGCAACAGAAGGCCATCCTGAACCTGATGGAGGAGGTTAAAGCTCTCTGCATCCAAAACGCTGAAAAAGATCAGCGTCTGGCATTCCTGGAGAGCAGGGTAGCTGATCTGGAGCAGTACACCAGGATCAACGGTGTGATCGTCACCAGGCTTCACGTCAAACCCCCAGTCATACGCTCAGGCGGTGAGGATCCTGGCGCAGAGTCCGCCAGCTCCGTGAAAGAACAGGTGGTCTACTTCCTCAAATCCAAAGGTATCCTGGTGGACGGTAATAATATCGAGGCCTGCCATCCTGTTGCCCGGAAAAATGAAGGAATTCAATCTGCCGTCATATTGAGATTCGTCAACAGAAAGCACAAAACGGAGCAGATTAAACGAGGGAGGAAGCTGAAAGGAACGAACGTCTACATCAACGAACATCTGACCAAACAAAACGCCGACATCGCCAGGAAAGCCAGATTTTTGAGGAAACAAGGAAACATTCAAAACACATGGACCACAGATTGTAAAATATTGGTCAAACTCAACGGAACTCCTGAACAAGCTAATGTGCTGCTCATCAGATCTCTGGAGGAGCTGGAGAAGTACTGAGGTTGAAGGTATGGACACACAACACTCCACATGGACCAGACCGACGCAACTAATTCATCTACATCCGCTACTTTCCGCTCACGGTGACCTGGGCCTTAAACCATTCCAGTATACAGCCCATAACGTGCTGGACCAGGAGCAGGACATAGACCCAGACAATAACTTCTTCTCCAGCATCAACAACAGCTGCTGCTCCTACAGGGATGAAAAGTTCAACACCATCAACATGGACAACACGTTATCAACAATCCATTGAAATGGCAGAAGTTTATTACGGATTTTTAATCACTTTTCTAATCCCTTCAAAATTATTGCAGTATCTGAGACATTGATCACGGAAGAGAAGGGAATGACCTTTGACCTAGAGGGATATGAAGTTAACTCTGTTAACAGAGAGAATAAGACTGGAGGGGGAGTTGCTGTATATGTGGACCAAACTTTTAATTACCATGTGGTAGAAAATATGACAACTGCAACTAACAACTTATTGGAATGTCTAACAATAGAAATTTGTAAAGAAAACCAGAAAAAGATTTTAATCAGTTGTATCTACAGAGCACCAGGGTCTGCCATTCAGCAATTCAATAAGTGGATTGAAGGAACATTTTCAGGAACCAATCAGAAAGTTCTTTTCATTTGTGGCCATTTTAACATCGACCTGTTCAATCCTAGTAAACATACACTTACAGACGAATTTACCAATATAATGTACAGCCTAGGTCTATGTCCGAGAATCACCAGACCAAGCAGAATTACATCCCATAATGCCACTTTAACAGACGTAATTTTTACTAACGATTTGGAAAACAACACTACTAGTGGACTGCTGATTAATGATATCAATGGCCACATACCAGTTTTTACTATTTATGACAGAATTTATAAGAGAAATCATTCAGTTAGCAATCAGAAAACCAAGCGGATGAAAACAGAGGAAAACATAAATGCATTAAAAAATGATCTAGTGCATCAGAGCTGGGAAGAGGTATACAAAGAAAGGGACATTGACAAGGCATATGAGTCATTTTTACAAACATTCAGGTCCCTGTATGACAAAAACTGTCCAGTAATTCAATTTAGTACAAAACAAAAACAAGCAGGTCAGCCATGGATGACAAAGGGTTTAAAAAATTCATGTAAAAGGAAAAATACCGTGTACGGGGAATTCATAAAACAAAGAACAAAAGTATCAGAAGAAGAGGAACGTGGAAATTATTAAATGGCATAATTAAAAATAATGCTAGACAAAACTGTCTGCACTGCTTTATTGAAAATGATATCGTACAGGACAACACTGAGGATGTGGCCAATAGCTTCAATAAAGAGACCATTCCAGAACCACAGACCTCTGAAAATTGGACCAATAATCTGATAGAGAGGAACCCTAAGTCCATGTTCATCACAGCAGTAGAGGAACGAGAAGTCATTATCATTAATGAATGCAGACATAAAACATCCACAGACTGTCATGTTTAGATATGACCACTGTTAAAAGAGTGATTGAGGGAATATCTAAACTACTAACTTAACATCTGCAACTTATCATTCCAGACCAGTAAATTTCCTAACTTAATGAAAATAGCCAAAGTTGCACCACTGTATAAAAGTGGGGATAAACATCACTTCACACACTACAGACCTGCTTCCTTACTTCCTCAATTTGCCAAGATACTAGAAAATCTGTTCACTTACCGCCGAGATACATTTTTAGAAAAACATAAACTACTTACTAACAGTCAATATGGAGTTAAATGAGAGCAAAACGGAAGTCATAATACTTAGTCCTGGCAGTCGCTCGGGTGCTGATATTGACCTTGGCCCATTTACCCCCTATGAAAAGAAAATAGTCAGTAATTTGGGGATAAAAATTGACCCCTCACTTAATCTTGACACTCACGTAAATACAGTGGTGAGGTCCTGTTTTTTTAACCTGAAACGACGATCCAGGATCAGGCCTCTGCTGTCCAGAGCTCATCTGGAGTCTGTTACATGCTTTCGTCCTGTCCCGTCTGGACTACTGCAACGCTCTGCATGCTGGTTTGGCCCAGTGCACGGTTGCACGGCTCCAATTTGTACAGAACTCTGTGGCTAGGTTCCTGACAGGTACTAGATGTCGAGATCACATTACCCCAGTGCTGGCTGCTCTGCACTGGCTCCCGGTGCAATATCGAGCTAAATTTAAAATCTTAACTCTCGTTTATAAAGCCCTCCAGGGCAGTGCCCCCTCTTACGTTACTGCACTTTTGCACAGGTATGCTCCATCTCGGTCTCTTCGCTCAGCCGAGCAGGGACGTCTGGTGGTCCCCCGGTCGAAATATCGATCGAGGGGTTATCGTGCATTTTCTGTTTTGGCTCCAACTCTGTGGAATGAATTGCCATTAATCATCAGGCAGGCGCCATCCCTTCAAGTATTTAAGTCTCGTCTAAAGACTCATTTTTATTTGATTGCTTTTCAGCGCTAGGGTTCTTTGAATTGCCCTGACATTATGGTTTTTAATACTTCTTCTTTTTGATCAGGATGCTTGATCTTATTTTGTCCACCATTTGTTTTTAATTGATTAGTCTCATTCCATTATCTCTCTGTATTTATAATATTGCTTGCTTGTTATTTTATGATTTTATGTTTTTGTCTTGCTCGTATGCCCATGTACTGGGAATGTTTTTATGATGATGCTGTTCAGCACCTTGGGCTTCTGATAACGTTGTGGAAGGTGCTTTACAAATAAAATTGATTGATTGATTGATTGATTGATTGATTGATGATTGATTGATTGACAGCGCTTTGTTTGTCCATTCTGGCCATGTGAAAGCGCTCTATAAATAAAGTTGATTTGATTTGATTTGATTTGACAAATGCACGTTTGTCCAGTATCGAAGGGGACACGTCCTACCCGTCCCCCCCTCTGTTTGGTCTCCTTTCTTATTACAGCCCACCACTTCCAGTCTGGGTTGTAACAATCTGCAGACAGATTTCTGAGTATCTCCTCCTTTGGTATACAGATCCTCACTGAGCCAAGTACTGTGAACAAATAGTTTCTCCATGATATTATCCAGCAAGGTCCCGTTTTTGTCAAAACAAGGGTGAGGTAATGAAGAAATAGAAATATTTCAATAAATTAACATTAAAATTATTTATATGCATAATTAAAATAAAAAACCATGTTTTGAAATATATAAAGTGCACCAAACTTGACTCAGTCCATTCAACAATTCTAAATGGACAATTATGTAACTCATCAATTAATTATTTGAAAGGATAATTTGTCAATTAAATGCTGAAAAAAATAAACAATACATTAATGAGGCAAGAACTTTTTAAACTTGAACAGACCTACACCCACAAGTCTATTTTTACCTGGTTAAAACCATCTAGCTTATGTGCACTTTTTAAAACACTGCCCAGCAAACATTCGGACATTTAATGACAGTTGAACGGTCACAACTGTAAAATAATATCACAGGAATTAGGAAAGAATAATATGACATCAACTCTATGTTCCTTGGCCGGACTCGAACCTGGATCCTCCAGAGTGAGAGTCACCCGCTCTCCCAGCTGAGCTATGACAGCAACTACTGAATCTCAGATTTTTTTATATAGATAGGTAGAGAGTAAAGTGCGGGGTGAACTAACCAATCAGAGGACAGGGAAGATCTGCCACAGGCCACGCCTCCAGAGTGCCAAAAGCCCTCACAGCCGAGCGAGCGGAATTAGAAACCGAGCGCGCAGAGGCGGCTGAGCGCGCACAGAGGCTGCCGAGCGCGCACGTTTTCCTCTGCCGTGTGCTCGTTGGCAACGCGCGCACGCAGGTTTGTCACTTGTGCACATCCTTGTGCGCTCACAGACACAGTTTGCTCCCTCTCAGTGCACAAATGACCTCTCGCCATGTATATTTTCGCTCACGAGTCCTGTTCACACGCGCGCTGTGGACCCAATGCGCGTGCACGGGTTGTGGCACGGGTCTGACTCGATAGACATGCTTTATTTAGAAATGCAGCCGCGTCACCAGCCGGTGTTGACGGAGCTTCAG